>NC_068406.1:11938875-12123667 GCF_023724105.1 Carassius gibelio
GTCAGAAAGATAGTTTTCTTTACTATCCCTATTATACAATTATATATAGCAGGCCAAATACATTCTTTACCTCTTTACTACCTTGCATGAGTTTTAAAAAAATGGAAAAAAGAGAAGTTAAAAAAAGTTGCCCTAGCATTTTTGTTTTGTTTTTGTAAGATCTAAAGGGTTTTTCGGCCTACGACTGCACCCATCACATCTATAAACTGCCATCAGTTACAAAGCCTCATCTTCATTTCTATTCAGTTTCATTGTGCACCTCAGTTCAAAAGTAGCTTTGTATCCAGTCTGTCTTCAATATTTTGAGTGTTATGTGACTATGTACAAATAAACGTATTTCAAGAAAATGCTCATGAATCTGACTAATTATGTTCATGCATGTGAATGACTTTGACATCGACTGTTTCCGCTCCTGTTGTAACTAGACTAGGAAAGTTTGAGACAAGCTCGATGTACACTTGACAAATCCTTGCCTAGAAGTAAAAAAGCTGATGGTGATGGTGAAACAAGCCAGACAAAGATTTAGTTTGAACTGTCACACATTTAACTTCTAAGTTACTGATTAGTGGCATAGAAATATGTATTAAGAATCTTTTATATATATATAGGAATGTTACATATTTAAAAAATAAATTGAGAATATTTAAATTAGTTTGTAAATCCTTGATTTTCCAAATTGATTTCAGACTATGTAAGTAATCTCACTGTGTTTGTGTGTGTAAAAGTTTTCTTTAAATAGCAGTAAAAAATATTTTAAATTATTTTAAGCATGATGTGTGTGTGTGTGTGTGTGTGTGTGTGTGTGTGTGTGTATATATATATATATATATATATATATATATATATATATATATATAATGTATGTATTTTACTTTATCAAAATGTCATCCAGAATGAAATGGAAATAAAATAAATCTCATACATTTAAATTTGATTAACAAAACAACATAAAAAACACTTGTCTATTGTCTTTTTTTCCCCTTCTTTTTTTAATTTATTTTATTTTTTGAAAAAAGTTGTTTGATTTTGTCTTTGTCTATGGCACACTTTAAATTTTTGATGTACCACGTGATTGCGAGTCTTTTATTATGAACTATTGAATTTCCGGTGATGCAAGACGCGCATGTGTTTTGATGTCTCGTGTCTGCGCCATAGACTGTGTAAAAAGGCCTGTACATGTCTTCTGGCTTTACAAATTAATTATTTCCCTTCATTCTTTGGTGATTCGCTGTTACACAGTTTGCAGTCAGCAGAAGTGCAGGTGTCGGATGTTGTCGCGCGTTGCTGAATGCGTCACGTGACGGCGGTAAGTCTCATGTGCAGTGACATGCCATCCTGCAGCAAGATAAATGCGTGCATACTTACAGACCCTCTGCTGCTGACATGCATTGGAGCAGACAACTCTGAAGGTTTATTGTTAGAAGTTATTTTTAAATGGACGGTTCATTTGAACTGAAGAAACTGCACCATAACATTTTTATGAAATTGGGTTAGGGTTAAGTCATATGACAGATTTGTGTAATAAGTTGAACATTCCTGTGCCTCTCAAAACAAATACAACGCCGTTAGATTGATCTTTTTCAAATGTCACTGATTAATTCCAGTTTCTTGCACTTCAGGTGTGATTGGAGAACTGTCAACACAAGACGGAAGATAGGGCATCCTGCCCTATTTTATTCATGTAGAAGAGGATCCACGGGTGTCCTGCGGGTGCTGTCAGTCACCATGGGAAGGTTCAGTTCTTTTAGGTCCTATCAGATCGTGCTGCTCTTTGCTGCAGCCCTGGCAGTGGTGGCCTTCTACTACTTTGGCTCTGAAAAGCAGAACTTCTCCAGCACTACAAAACGGATCAAAGAAACACAAGTGAGCCACAACACCAATCGTGATGATGCAGATCTCTCCATAGACATCCGGTCTGGACGTCCAGAAAGCAGAACGGGAGATGGAGAAGAGCTGGAGGGAAAGCCATCACGCTTTCATGCTCTCATGATGTTCACCAAAGTTAACAAGAGCTTGAACTTGCAGCAGAAGTTTCGGGTGACCATGCGCTCTGTGGCCAAACATGGACGGTTCCTGGAGGATGAGGTGCTGGTTCTCCATTACGTCTCTGATGCTGGAAGTCAGGAGCTGGGGGAGAAGATGCTTCCTGAACTTCTGCTGGGTGCAACCTTCCAGTACGAGGTATGTTCAGCAAACCTTCGTGTTTTGCAGTGTGTGCTGATGATGGATGATGCAGCATCGGCTTCCATTTAGTTCGTATCAATTTTGTTTTTACAGTTGTTTTTGATTATAATAATTATTAAAAAAAATTCGTATTATTATTTGCAGTAGTTGTAGTAGTACTTGGGTCAAAGATGAAAAGTGTTTCAAGCATCAAAAAAATTTAAGTGTAATACAGCTCTAAATGTAGTCCCCCCCCCCCATACATTAGAATTTGTCCTGTTTAACTTTTATATTTTTTCTGAACAAAACATAACAACTACCATGCATTTTTTACTATGATTTACAGAAGACACCCACTAAAATGTAATTGTTTAACAATATTTAAGTATCAAAAAATCTAGTAAGGTATATTTTAAACATGGATCGTTTGATGACATATAGGGCCAAAACGATTAATCGACATTATCGACAATGTCGACAATAAAAATATTGTCAATAAATATTTTTGTTGTGGAGTATTTGTTTGATTTAATTTGACCTAATTTGGAGCCTGCAATAATGCAGTTTGACCAAGACTGTAATTCAGCCCTCCTCGATGCAATTCAAGAGAAGAAGAGACACAGCGCTCGCTCAGCGCTGCTTCAGAGAAACGCACCCGAGCCGAATCGAATGGCGTTGAATGGATATAAAAAAAATATATGAACCGCGCTTTCCTCTCAATAAAGAAATAAACAACGACAACAACAAAAATCACAGCAAATTCTATTGATTAATCAGTGAAATAATCAGCGTTAGATTAATCGACTATCAGAATAATCGTTTGTTGCAGCCCTAATGACATATTAAAAGACTAGATTTAAGCATCACAGTGCAGCCTTCAAATACAAATTTACTTTAAATTTTAAATCTTTCTAGTTTGCTCATGTCCTTCAAAGCACTAAGTTTTACCGATTTGTCAGCAAGACATTCATTTAAAATATAATAATATGTAGTATGATCACACATTCTTTTTTGTATTTTAATAATTTCAAATCACTATAAGTATATTGTTTCATTTATACATAAATATGTGTGTGTGTGTGTGTGTGTGTGTGTGTGTGTGAGAGTGTGTGGAGATTTGGGATTTATTTACAATTTTTATTTTTTACATCAGATGAATGTTTAAAGCACTGACAGCCAATCAGGAACCATTCCACTTTAAAGAGCTCGAGCATTTAAAGCCACAGAAGATAAACCTGCTCAGAGAATTTCAAATTCAGAGAATTTGCATAACTCTGAATGACAAAAACATTACTCTTATATTGCAGCTGGCCATCCATTTCAAACTGTGAGCTTGACCAGTAAAGTTAATCACAATTATTCCAAAAATCTCACATTTCACTGAAAGACATGTTTTTGTAACCTTTGCTACCACACCATGAAAAGGTGGAATTATCAAATGTTTAAGAGCAATAATCTCATTTTTTCTTGCAGCACCACACAGTCTTTATGCTGCCATCTGATGGTGGCACATGCTGTTGAATTACTATCAGTTTTTTTTATATGATTTCAGAATGGCTTCTTGTTCCTGTCACACTGAATGACTTCTGATAAACTGCATTTTCTGGACAAAAGTCCCCTGGTTATTTAAATACTTAAAAAAAAAAAAAACCTTAGACATAGTCATTTTGATATAATACAGTCAACACTTACTTGAAAATGCCAAGACAACAAATGTATGTTTTAACTTGGTATTATATGTTTATTTAATGTTAAAATCAAAGTCCAGACCATTACACTGTGTGACAATTTTACACTTTGGAATTTCCCCCATATCTTGACATTTTATTTTCAAAGAGTTAGATAAAAATATGAAAGCAGACTCTTTACTTGCATTTAACATGTCTTTTTATGTATATAACATTACTTTGGTAAACTTAATTTGAATCGGACACAACAGTAAATCATGGGGCTAATTAAAATTTTTGGGTGAACAATCTTTAATGGACTGATATTATTATTTTTTATTTATATAAGATATCTAAAATTATATCTAAAAGATTTAAATAAAAAATAAATATATATTACATGAATAGACATTATTATTATTATTATTATTATTATTACAATTGCTATTATAATATTAATATAATATGCATTTCATATTTTATTGTATTGTATGAGATCTTGTAGCTTGAGTTGTCAATAAGATTTTTGGTTTGTAACATTTAATCGGAATGTGTTGAGGGTTTTCTTGTTTAATGCATGAAGGCATGTTCTGCTTTTTGTAAGCACAGCAGGTGGCAGTGCAGGAAAGCTGAAATCAGACCGTTGCTCTGTACACCTCATCTACAGGACAGGAGGTCATGCAGCAGACGTTTCCTTTACATCAGCTCCCAGAATAACAAAACACAGCTCTCATACAGCACAACTCCCTCAGGACCGCTGTATACCAGATACCAGCTTTTTTTAGTCCATAAAAAACAACTATGGGTCATTCTGTGAACACACAAAAACTATAACATCAAGATCTTGTTTTTATTTGTGTGGATAGAAACTAGACAGGCATAATTAGGCAATTAAAAGTCTTTGTAAACTCTAAAAGAAGAACTTCATTTCATGTTCACTCGTGGAACATTCAAAGAGAGTTCACACAATAATGATGGTTTACAGACCCAAATGATACATTGTGAAGTTATTTCCACTGAAGGCTCTCATTGGCTGCGTGTCGGGCTCATGAGGGCAGTGTTACTCTTTCACAATAGCTTTTTGTGATTTCTCTTTGAGCTTCAGGATCTTTGGCCTGATCCTGCTGGAGAGGATTTGTCTTTAGTACCTTTAAGTAAACTTGGCTTAGTTCAGACAGACAGGTGGTTGGGTTGTCACCTGACTTTCGAGTTTCAGATTTTTATGTAAATGCAGAATAGCGTCTCTGTATTGAGCAGACGGCAGTGTTTCCTGCCTAGCAACAGCACTGCTGGAGGCTGATCCCGGACTGATGGATGGACGATGCTGTGAGACTATGAGTACCTATGTCATTATACACATTTGTGTCCTCATAAACCATATATACCAGTACACACACACACACACACACACACACACACACAATAAAATAATGAGTAGAGTATTTGGCTTAACGCAACATCCAGTAATCATCATCACTACCCACCCCAACATGTGCTGTAACATTTTGATTAAAGCAGTTTACACACACACATACACACACACACACACAACAGTAGCAGCCTGTTTTAGTTAATAATACATTTTGATAATAATGATTGTTATATTGGAGTCATTTTAGTACTTGTGGAAGACATAAGTGGTACTTTATATTACATAAACGCCTGGAATATATGCATTTATTTGCAACTATCTGTTGTATTAGTAGTGGTGGTAATAAATATAATAATTATTGTTGTTATAGTATTGTTACTATTATTCTCATTATTGTTATATTACTCGTATATGTAGTACATGATTATTTATATAATATATTCATAACAAACAGTGCACATAAAAATAAAATAACATTTGTAGTTGTGGTAAGTTTTGATTATTATGATTATTCTTGATTAACTAATAGTAGTACATTATTCTGTATTTTGTAAACTTGTTATCACATGGTTGGCGTGTGGTTATTAGGGCAGACTGTCTTTGTCTGTGGCTGTAGACTGAACTGAACTGTCTGGATGTAGTCTCTGTAGCGCACAGACGTAGAGCGTGTGGAAAGTTCCACTATATTGTGGGCTCACAGACTCCCACACAGTCTCATGACATGAGATGAAACCAGTGTGAGCTCATCGGACATGTGCTCTCAGGGAAAGCATGACAGCTCCTTCAGCTGCTGCAGGGGGTCATTATGTGTCATTCTTTGAGGAACTGAATGAAGCGTGTGATAGATTGATGATTTGATCCTTTCAGTCTTTGACATCTGTGTGTTTCAGATTGACTGCACTGGCACATTAAGGCAGATGACGGTCACACATAGCATATGTCGTGGCCACACTAAACTACTTTGAAAGAGCCAGTTTCATTTATCATGGTAATCTGTACCATTACTATACTGATCATTTAGTACAATGTTATATATTAAGTTAAATTACCATATTCAGATTCTCTGACTGTAACATGGTGTTTTTAGTCTAAGTAATGCAATCATATTCTCAGTGAATGAATGTTGTCATATTTCCCACACAGAATATTCAGGTTGTCAGTAATATTTAAGCAAGCATCCAGTCTCATATAATGAAGTACACTCTCTTTATTATAGACTTTCACACCTCCAGAACTATTTGGAAAGTCAGAAGCGCATAAAATGACCAGCAGGCTCTGTTCCGCATCCCCATGGGCATTAACACTGTCAGAATCCTTTCATTTAATATTGCACAGCACTTCATGTGCTCATAATAGAGATTACACTGAGCTCTGTATGCGGCTCCGCTCTTAAACTCATGTGAATTCCTGGAAGAGTTAGCCGGTCCCTGCAGTTAACCCGTCTATAAAATGAACCTACTGCTTACTGGTGTAGTTTTTGTTCCCATTTATTAGTTCTTTTGAAATGAAATGACAGCTTCATTGGAACTTGAACGAGTGTTCTGTTCTCTTTGAAGTTTTTTAAGCAAAATGGAGTTTTGTTTCCTCTGTTATTTCTGACTGCTTCTGCATTATTTACTAGTGGCTTTAAAGCACTTCACTTACTTAAAAAATTCAGGGCGATATCACAAATACACTGTGATTAAATAATCAACGGATTGTTCCCAAACTTGATATTTTTGCAGCAGATTTTCTTATTTTGAAGCTTGACTATTTTTGATGAGGTACATTCCAATCTATGGTGTTCTGTGCAGTGGGAACACACTGAGCGAGGAATGCATTTACATATAGACAACTTGCATTGCATTTTAAGGTAAACTTTCTTTTTAAAGTCTGGGATTTGTAAGGTGTTATTTTTTTTTATATATATATAAGAGTTTTATTTTCACAAAGACTATTTATGTATTTATTTGATCAGTAGTATAGTGAAATGTTATTTTAATTTAAACTGTATTTTAAAATGTAATTTATATTTGTGATTGCAAAGCTGGATTTTCAGCATCTTCATTATTCTCCAAAAGTAATCAATGTTGAAAAGATTTCCCCAGGATTTTGTTATTTAATATAGTTCTAATGAACATAATTTATTTGAAAAATAAATATTTTGTAATATTCTAAATGACTTACACATTGCAAAGTTCACTTCACTTGGCAATTCTTTCATTCAGACTGATTAAATGTTCAGTTGACTTCCATTTAAAAGAAATATTGATCTTTTCCAAAATACTTTTAGATGGAAAATTCTAATTCCTTACTTTTATGTGGAATTTGTGGAAGTTTTCAAGACAGCAAATGTAAATTATGCTTTATTACATTTAATCAAACCTATTTAACATTCTGTATGTCACATATTTCAATTGTAATTTTTCAGAATTTTCTGAGCCCAAAGATAAAGGTGAAGAAACTGTCGTGTTTTTTTTTTTTTTTCAAGGAAACCTGCCTTTACTTCCAACAAATACTTGTTTAACTGTACTTTTGCTCTCCACAAAAATATCAGCTGGGTTCTTTGAGCTTGTGCTGAATTAGTGCTTTTGTTCCATCAGACTGAAGGTGGAATTCTAATCCTATGGCAGAAACATATATTACCCTTGGAATCAAAACCTTAATGGGAAATCTGTGATAACTGACACCCCCCACCCCACCCCCCAAACATCAATCCTCTTTGTGCAACCTAGTGAGAGATACACATTATCTGATTGCATGAGCCAAAGCCTTGCATTGCAGAGCAGGATTAGGGGTCGATTGCATTGCGGACAAACACAGGTATTGTGTGTTTTCAATGGATGGAACAGTAAAAGATGACTGTCAAGGTTCAGTGAGCCAAACAGCGAACACCTGATGATAATCATGATGCCAAAACCCGAGCGAAGGGTAGAAATACAGCGCACTCCTTTCCACCCAGTGTCACTAAGGGTCACAAAAATGCCCTTGTCTAACACAGATATTGTCTATTGTCTGTTCCAGGTGGTGTTTCACGATGTAGGCGCCCTTACGGAGAAATTATTCCCCATCGTAGAGGCTATGCAGAAACACTTCAGTGCAGGTTCGGGCACATACTATAGTGACGCCATCTTCTTTCTGTCGGTGGCCATGCATCGCATCATGCCTACAGGTGAGCTGCGACTTGGCATGGAAGTTGTTGATGGGCATTCTTTTTTTTTGTGTGTGTGTGTTTATCGAAGTCGTGACAAATTTTCAAAATACTACAATTTCAAAACAAGAATAATGACTGGTTCCAAACATGGCGCATGATCTAAACGGGTTGTCTCTATTCTCTTAATGAGTAACGCGTCTCCAGAGAGGAAACGGAGCTGCTCGTGCGCGAGCAAATAGATAGACTAATTCTGATATGTGCAATGACTATCCATTATGTAGGCATTTTTATATTAATGTAGCCTACACAATAATATTATTTTGCATTGTAATACTTTACTTTACTTTTACATATTGGCATGTTTGTGTGCTGCTTGTGCCTCCCTGTGTGTTTAATAAGCAGCGTGTACGCCCGTTGTGGACCCGTATATACTAACGCGCTCTTTAAATAACAGAGAAAAAACATTGCGCAAGACTTTAGACCAGGTTTGAGTTGGTCTATGGCACAGTCTATTTTAGTTCCTCAAGATAGCAATGTGCCAATAATGTGCCTGAACTTATTTTTTGACCAACATGCCTCTGAGCGCACAAATGGATGCAAATGCATTTGCCATTTTTTGGTAGCTAGTGTCACGTAAAATATGTACTTTTAGCACTTTAGGGTCTGTTTTTTAAGTCATAATTAATATCCTGAATAAATTAGGGCTAACCCTCAGAATCAGTCTGTGGCTGTGAATGGATTTGGAAAGGAGGCCGCTGATGGTGTCAGATGTGTCACTCACTCACAGGTGCTGATCTGGCACATGACACGGTGCTGGCCGGGGGACGGGACGGGACGGGACGGGACGGGGCGTGGCAGTCGATCATTCTCTGTGACACTGCTGCTTCACACTCACAGAGCCATCGGCCGCTCACTTACTCTCACATTTAAAACAAAAGGCTGTCCAGGCATCGCTTGCTGTGCCAGCTGAATGCCCAGATGGGTTTACTGCCAAACTAAATACAAATTCCCTGGAGTCTGCTGTCAGCCGAACAAATCGATGGGATTGTGAGAGGGAAAAGACAGATGAGTGTTGGATAATGCTTTTAGGCTTGTGGCTTTGACACCGGATACTGACATTACTTTGCTTTCGTAGAACTTCACATAATATATCATTTTAGGAAACATAATAATCTATAGGAACGACATCAGCTGACATTAGGACATTCTGGAATATTACTGAAATATTACTGGTTGTTTACTGAATTTACATAAAGACCATAAAAAGCGGCGCTAGTTTAATATCTCTCTGGTGATCTGTGGAGCATTTATACATTTAAAAAGATATTTAAAACAATCCATTCATTTGGATTACATTGTTTTAACATAAATTTAACTAATAAACTTAATGTGATGCATGTTTTACATTCATGAATGAGATTTATGTAATAGTACCAGTAAATTGAATGTGTATTTAAATATGCAGCAACTTTTAATATGCAATAATTATATATTAAACCTGGTTTATATATTTATATATTATTTAGGTATCAGTAAACTCAGTTTGTTTCATACATCTCATACATTTTAATTGTTCCACAGCTGGCCATATTTGTGCCATATTCAGTTTTGCTTTTAAAATGAACAGATTGATGTTAAGCAATTTAAATGAATTCATATTGAAAAATATTGTTTAAATAAATGTTCATATTTAAAAATAAATGTTTATTAATAATTTTTTTCTTACTTATTTACAGCATTGTTGTGTTCCTGATTAATCAACATGTATTACAATATATTAAAATTAATGCACACCCAAAAAGAATGCAAAGTGCTTTGCATCTTGTATAAGCATTATTAAAATATTTTTTTTTATTTATCATTTTTATTCATTTAAAAACTATAGGTTTTTTTTTTACAGAAAGATCTAAAAGTGCAGTTATTTAATGGAAATCAAAAGCATTTAAAGTGTGAAAAATATTAATTGTAACATTCTAATATCCTACAGTCTCTCCCTTGTTGTTCACCTTGTTGCTCAGGAATTGTTTTCTTTGGCCAGTCACCTTTAAAGACACTACGCGTGAGTTCACCTCACTTCAGTCAATACTGCGCCAGAATGCCCTAAAGATGTGGCACCTGTGGAAAGGTCTGAAGTGGCACAACAACACTGAGAACCTAGTGGACCCTGGTAAATGGAAAGATTAGAATGTATAACCATTCCACGAACTGAGATTCACTGTAAAGCGCTGCCTGCTTTTCAGTAAGCCCTGCAGGGATGTTTTGGGCGATTTGTTTGCAAATGTATCTCTGGCGATTTAGTCAATTCTCACCGAGGAGACATAATTCATATTTGAAATGAAATGCGCTGGAAGCATAAGATTCGGAAATCAATAGCTTGTTGCTCAATAGTGGGTTTTGTTTCTATGTTTTGTTCCTTTGAAAGCCAGCATGCTTTCATTGCTGAATGTGTCGCTTGTCATGTCTGAGTTTAATATGTGCACCCTCGGTCAGAAACTCCCCCCTGAGTTGTTCACTTTCTAGCTTGATTCACTGGGTCATGTAGAACCTTTGATTTCACTGTTGCGCCATTTATATCTGCGGGGTTTCCAAAGCACGCTGTCGCAGTGCTTGTGTGTTTGTTGGTGTGTGGAAGGCTAAGAAAGGGATTTGAGAGCATGGCCTGTGGGGAGAATGAGTCTTGTGCTTTTTTACAATTAAGTTGTTTCTTGCACATTTTGAATTTCTGGTTGAGACAAACAGTTTGCAGGTTGACAGGAAGTAGGTCAGCTCACCTTATTGTTCTCGCACAGGTCAATGTAATAGAAATTATCCGTGGGTGTAATGTGTATGTATAATGAGTCGTATCGACTCTATACTGACCATAACTGAATCCATTTATTTTTTGTGATCTGTATAATCAGTCATTTTATTCTTTTATTATTCAAACAGGACAGTGGAGAGATGACAGAAAAGTATTGGGTAGAGAGAAGGGAGTGGGATCGGCATTGGACCTCAAGACGGGACTCGATCTCGGGTCGCCGTGAGCACAGATACGCTGTATATGTCGGAGTGCTACCCATGAGTTTTTAAAGATTTTAAACAATTTAAAGTGTTTTAAATCAACACTAGTCGTCAAAAAATGAACACTAGGATATTTATATATTAACATTAGCCTAGATTAATAAATGCTGTAAAAAAAAAAAAGTAGTTTTATATGGTTACTTACCTACACGTCATTACAAACCCGTAAGACTTTAGAGCAAAAATGAAGATATTTTTTATGAAATCTGAGAGATTTCTTACCCTGCATAGTCAGCAAGAAAACTACCATGTTTAAGGTTCAGAAACAAAGTAAGGACATTGTTAAAATAGTCCATGTGACAGCAGTGGTTCGACTGGTTTAATTTTATGATGCGACAAGAACGCTCTTCATGCACAAAGAAAACAAAAGTATTCAACAATTCCTCTCTGCCACCATTCATGAGTGTAGCACATTGCATAAGAATAGTTGAAGTTGCGCAAAGTTTCTTGTTGTAATTCTAACTTAACTCATTATCAACTCGCCTGTTAAGTTATTTTGAAGGCTCTCCACCTTCCATACAGTGGTAGTTCATAATGACCACAGCTTGAGTGTTCCTTCCACTGACAAAATAACATTGTTCATGCTTGGAACAACATGATGGTGAATTTTCATTTGGGGGCCAACTATTCCTTTAACAGTTGTCTTTAATTTCCTTTTGACCCACTGACTGGCTACTCAACCCCACCTCCAGGAATTCGTCCTGATTTCTCTGTATGTCAGGAGGAGGTCTGTCTGCTTGCATGAGTCTCTCCGTCTCTCCCGCCAGGCTTATTCCGGTCATCGACTCTTTACCAACAGAGCGGTCAATACCAGCCCGCTGAGAGACTGAGTAAGTGAGCCCTGAGCAAGAGACTGACACCATCCGACTCACTTGATCCCTGGAAGACCACTGGCCCACTGAGCTAAAATGAGGGTTTTTTGGGGGGTCTAAAAGAGCAAGATTAGCTGCTCAGTCCATAAAAAAAAGGATTACATGCCCAGCTATTTAAAAAAAAAAAAAGGGCTCTAGTTTTATGTTCTGTCATTGCTGTGGGGGATTTGGCTATTCATTAAAGGAACGCTGAACCTGGAGTAGGGAAGCTATATTAACTGCTTAGGCCAAGTGACAATTGGAGCTGTGAAAATAATTGGCCCTTGTTTCAAGTGGCTATGAATCTTCTCTTATTGTGAAGCATTGCCATGTTTTCGCAGCTCGTGAGGGAACAGAAAGCTTATGTTTTCAGACTCTATGGCTGCCTCAAGAGCAATGTGTTTGTGAACAAATTCTGCTGCTTTCAGTTTCTGTAGCAGTCGTTTCTATAACGTCTGCTGGAAAAGAGATCAACAAGAACATCTAAAGGTACAACTTTAAGTGTTTATTCCCAGTAATGTCTTTGATTTCATTGATCTTGTTAGACGTTTCAACTCAACTTGCTATGCAGGTTTACACTGTGTGCTAACCAGACATGAAATGACAGGAAAGGCATTCAATCATGAAACTGATCCACCAATCAGAACTGTTCTGCCTGTTTGTGAACTAAAGCAGATATTGCTAGGTCTGCAGCTGAAGAGCATAACATTTAAAACGCATACACTGAAGTATCTGACTTTTTTCCTGGCTTTTTTATGGTTGATTGATTGAGAAGTTAAAAATGTTAAAACCAACCATATCTGGGTGATTTGTAAAACCACCTCCGATATTGTTTTATCAACATTTAAACTCAAAAGGTGAAATGTGTTCCATGCTTTGAAGAAAAAAAAAGACTTTTGATGTACTTAAAAAGAAACAGCTGTGATATCTAAGGCAGTCAGTTTTGTGTAACTCATTTGACTTGTCTAGAATTGAGTCACTATTCTAAGGAGTTACTGTCAGACCTAAAACACGCATGCATCTGGAAAATCATCATTTTGAAACTTTATTTAAAGTAATTTATATTTGTCTGTAGGATCATTAATAACTGTTAAAAAGGTTACTTTTTTAAGTTTTAAAATTAAACTTAACCTTTAAAAAAAAGAAACCATTATTAATGATCCTGTAGTCAATCATGTGACTCCATATGTCTTCATGCAAAGAGCACACCCTATAAAAACAGACACATTTTTCCTGGAAGAACATTTTATGATTATGTGGAAGCTCCATTTCATGTGAAATGTTTTGTTTTTTTTTTCAGAAAGAGGTTTCCATTTCTATAGGATGTGATCTTTCATACCAGATTTTATCTCACCCCATTGCATTTAACTATTTACCACTTCAGATATTTTTCTTGCTGATGGAGAATTGCCAGATACGACCAGGTTTTAATGTCTTAAAAAAGTTGACCTACTTCAGTCTATATCACTTACTGCTGTTTTCACTGAGGACGGCAATAAAGCCATAATCCACAGAACAGATGGAATTCCACCTTCTCCATACTTTTAGTGATAAAGTAGATTACTTTGTATTGCTATTCACCTCTAATAGGGTTTCAAATTGTAAATACATAATTCGTTTGCACGAGGATTAGTGTATATCTCAAAACAAGGGAAAACCTAAAAGAGTCAGATATTTTCCAGGATAATGCTGTTAAAATCTAGTGCAAAACTCTTACAGCTAAAACACAGCAATCTCTTAAAAGTATGTCGAGCTTCAGCGCCCCTAGTCATTTAGATGACCAGGCTATTTTTGAGCATGTTCAACTGTGTGCTCCCTTGGCTGTAAATGTGCTGGGAATGTCCTAGATGTATATACACTCAGCTAAAACTAGACATTTTTGTTTATAAAGCTTTGTAGACATGTCTCCAGCACCCTGGGCCACGATGGAGCTGGTGAACTTCATGTGGTCCTGTTTCTTGAAAGTCTTTATCGCTTTAGGCTGCAGAGGCCCAGTAAAATGAATTAGTGCAGTGGTTAATGCTTCAAAGGCTCATTTTAACGTGCTTGCTAACACCCTCAGGTGCACACCAAGCCTCTGTGGCTCATCATGCCCAAAGCACTTGTTCCTCTTTTGATCTGGTGTACTGTGACGCATGGGTTTTATTTTTGGAGGTTTGAAGTGACTCAGTTTTGGAGGGGTAAAATTGTCTTTTTTCAAACTGGGGAGTTGAGGTTGGTCTTTGGGATTTGATCATTTCAGAGCTTTTTCATTTCCAGAAGTTTCAGGACCAATGGTGACACCAAACTGAATCATAAAATACTAACCGTTTACAACTATAAGACTATAAAAATGTTGCTGATCGCTGTAGCAGATAATTCTTATGGTCAATATTATAAATAAACATTGCCTGTTTTTGTTGAGAGTTTTAATGGTGCTCTGCTAAATAATCACATCAGAATTAAACATAGATTGTTTTGGTAACATTTCTTATTTGTTAATATGTTTAATTTAATAAACTTTTTTTTTTATCAGCGTTGAAAACAGTTATTTTTTTTCAGTATATTTTTGTGGAACCTGTGATAATTATTTTTTTCAACACTATTTGATGAATACAAAGTTCAAAAGAACATCATTTATTTAAAATATAAGTATTTTATAACATTATAAATGTCTTTACTTTCACTTTTGATCAGTTGCAGTATGTTGAATAAAAGTATTAATAAATACTAAATTTTCTAGTGTAGATTGTACTGTGTGTACTTTTTTCTTTTTTTTTTTTTATCTCCATACAATGTGGATGTGTTTCCTGTTTCATACAAATTCAGCACTTGTCCTTCTTTTATCATTGCTCATGAAGTGTTTTGTCACCAGACTCTGTTTGGATGGGAGCGCTGAGATTGTTGATATTGATTTGTCCAGTTTTCGGTGCTTGTTTGGAGAGACGTCGGTGTGAAATGCTTTGACCAACTAAACAGCTCCGGCTGGCTGCTCTCGTTTCATTGTTCTAATTACAACAAGCATAGTTTGGGCCCCGTATGTTTTGCTTTCCAAATGTGTGTCATTGTGTGCGCGGCCTCTGCTCCACAATGGTGTGTCCAGAATGTTGTCTTGAGGGCTTTGTTCGTTGTCCAGTGGGCTCACGCGAAGGCCGTGAGGCCATCCTACATGAGAAAACCCCTCCGGATGATGATGTTCCGTCATTTGTTATTTCAACTATGTTATGGGTTTTCTGTATTATAGAGCACGTAAAGAAATAATATAGTATCTCTGATACATTGCATGTAGCTCTGTTCATAATTCACTTTTTGGTGATTGTTAATTTCATACAGATTTGCTTTACTTTCCCTTTATTTTGCTCCCTAGAACTGAAGCGCATTGTTCAGTTGGACCTGGACCTCAAGTTCAGAAGCAACATCAGAGACCTCTTCCAAGAGTTTAACCGTTTCCCTGCTGAGGCTGTCATTGGAATTGCACGTGAAATGCAGCCAGTTTACAGGTATCTGACTCAGCCCTGTGAATAGTAAAATACAGTAATTGTGCTCACTGTTCTCACATTTATATGCTCCTCATTGTTAAATCTGCTGCATTCGTAACAAAAAGTATGAAAAGAAGCACTGCATGATATATTGGTATCGTATCGGTTAATGCTGAGAATTTTTTCAATGTTTGTTTAATTTGTCGGTATTGGTCAAAATTGGTCATTTAATTGTATAATTGTATATTTACCCAATTTATAATTTTTTGGTTATCTTTGCCATCTAAAATAAATCTTTAAAAATATTAGGATCTTTATAGTTGTTAAATGTTTTTAGAAAATAGAATTAAAAGAAAAATATATATATACATATTCCCTCAATTTATTGCTTATCAGCTATAACTAGAAAATATTTGAATATAATATGCATTCTAATGTCTTTAGAGACATTAGGCGGTGAGTAAAACTGCTTCAAATATCTCTGTGTTATTAACTGATATTAAGCACATCAAGTAAGCAACATGCGATGTTGTCATCAAACTGCACTTTTCCACATGTAATGTTACAGCTTAAAAAAAAAAAAAGACGACAAAGTGGAACTTAGTCATTTTCCAAAACCGCTAAGCAAATATATACAGTTTCAGTACATACCACATAGAGACGTTGTTGCTGATGCTGCTCTTGTTAAATTTCAGCCTCTGGATCTGATTCTGGATCATAAATATACGCTGAATCTGACTGTTAGCCATGGTTTGTTTTGGTTGGTTTTGTCCTCACGGTGTCACAGCTTCCAAACGCTCTCAACGCAAAAGCTTACTCGCGCTCGTGATTCTTTAGCTCCGCCCACACGTCACGCCTCCAGCCGGTCATGTTTTTCCGGGAAAAATCGGTACAGACTATCTTTCTCTTATGAATATAATAAAACTAAAGACTTTTTGGAGTTATGAAGGATGCAGTACTACTCTATAGGTACTAAATTAACAGGATATTGAGTGAAAACGAGCATTTCAGCCCCCCCCTTTAAGTGAGGGTTTTTACCCAAGCAAAGTCTTTCAGAACCTGACACCTTGTAATTCTGGACACTCCGGGAAGGTTTCAGTTTTGGGAAACAGTGGCGCTGGAGACTAAATGCTTCCTGACGGTTTCACACCTAATTCTTCACATTAATTCTTAAAACTTTTGCAGTTAACCTGTTTTCTTCTCCACCTATTGTTTTTCTTTGCAGTTTCTGTATTGCATTAGTTTTGAAAATATTTCATGAGGATTTAAGACCTTTCAGTCCAATAATTTTTCATCAGGCTTTCAGCTGTGTGAGCAGCTAGTGTAATTTCTGGATAAAAGAAATAAGCTATGCTGTACTGATGGAAAACTAGTCCCTGTGAGAGTTTTTTTCCCCTCCACAACAGAGTGCAGGTTTTCCACAACAGTTCTCTCACTACACTTACACAAAACCACGTAAACAATTGAGAAGGAGATAATAGTGTAATCGGCCATCGAGGTATCTGTGGTACATCAGCAGCAGGAGAGCTGGGGTTTGTTGATAACATCTAACACCTGTGCCAGCACAATGACCCACAAGGCCACTGTAATTAACTTCTAACTCTTTTCCAAGCCTTCTGCCCGACTGGCACAGGCCTTCCGCTTTGTTTGCGACTTCTCTTTTCCACTGATGCCACATGTTTGATTCTCCTGGCTCTGAGGTGCGTAGATCTTTTGGTGTTGTTGTATTAGTCTCTCTGCAGCTGAGGCAGAAAGAACACACAGCAGGGCTGAAGATAGATACCGCTGTTTCTCTCCAGAACACTTCGTTAGCTGGTGAAGAGCTATTTCATCTAATGTGCATTTTAGCTAATGAAGTAAGACTTAGAAACAAATGATACGCCAGACTTTTTTAGGCTGTTGTGGGTGTAACTATTTTGAGGTTCCTTTCAGAAAGTCTTGCTCATTGGTTTAATTGTTTTGCTGGTTGTCTTTTAGATTTTCTTCTTAACGTAAGTTGGTTGTCATTTATCCAGAGGAACTTGATGAAGCAACGTGATTAAGCAAAAAGCTTTCCAAAACATCAATGATTAGTATTTTTGTCTTGTTTATGGGTAATCTATATACTAAAAATATATTACTAACTAACAATATATATACAGTAGATGGATTACCAACAGTATATTTACAGTAGATGAATTACCAACACTATATTTACAGTAGATGGATTACTAACAATAAATTTACAGTAGATGGATTACCAACTGTATATTTACAGTAGATGAATTACCAACTGTATATTTACAGTAGATGGATTATTAACAGTATATTTACAGTAGATGAATTACCAACTGTATATTTACAGTAGATGAATTACCAACTGTATATTTACAGTAGATGGATTACTACAGTTTATTTACAGTAGATGGATTACTAACTATAGATACAGTAGATGGATTACCAACAGTATATTTACAGTAGATGGATTACTGACTATAGATACAGTAGATGGATTACCAACAGTATATTTACAGTAGATGGATTACCAACAGTATATTTACAGTAGATGGATTATTAACAGTATATTTACAGTAGATGGATTACTACAGTATATTTACAGTAGATGGATTTCTAACTATATATACAGTAGATGGATTACCAACAGTATATTTACAGTAGATGGATTATTAACAGTATATTTACAGTAGATGGATTACTACAGTATATTTACAGTAGATGGATTACCAACAGTATATATACAGTAGATGGATTACCAACAGTATATTTACATTGGATGGACTACTAACAATATATGTACAGTAGATGGAGTACCCACAATATATTTACAGCAGATGGATTACTAAACAATATATTTACAGTAGATGGATTACTAACCATATATTTAATGTAGGTGGAATACTAACAATATATTTACAGTAGATAAATTACCAACAGTATATTTACAGTAGATAGATTACCAACAGTATATTTACAGTAGATGGATTACTAACCATATATTTAATGTAGATGGATTACTAACAATATATTTACAGTAGATAAATTACCAACAGTATATTTACAGTAGATGGATTACCTACAGTATATTTACAGTAGATGGATTATTAACAGTGTATTTACAGTAGATGGTTTACTACAGTATATTTACAGTAGATGGATTACCAATAGTATATTTACAGTAGATGGATTACTAACAGTATATTTACCGTAGATGGATTACTAACTATATATACAGTAGATGGATTACTAACTATATATACAGTAGATGGATTACTAACAATATATTTACAGTAGATGGATTACTAACAATATATTTACAGTTGATTAGTAACTGTAGTGTGTTACGGACTACATGACAAAAATTGTAGTTTGCCCAATTTAGGTAATATAATGGGCTACTTTTTGATTACCTTTTTAAATAGGGTTATTTTGTGCCATATTGATATTAAAATATAAGAATAAGAAAATCTGTCCCATTCATTATAATTAACAACATGAAGTGCATTAAACATTACATTACATAAGGTTTGACATAATGACGTAATCTCTCTTTTTATAAATGTATACATACTTAGATACATTTACTTGTAGAATATATCTGAAATTAAGTCCTTGTTTATATTATTATTATATATTATATAGGGGTGCTCATCTCGTCAGTAAAGCCGGTTCTCTAATCAGCGGTAAATTCCCTCAGGTGCGTGATTTCACATAGAGCAGCTGTTACTACACAGAGCCATTGTTAACGGACTAGTTGCGCAGATATGAGTTGCGCATTAACGATCTGCCGATCTCGATCGGAGCAGCCCTAATATTATATTTTTATTATATAATATATTATACATTTTAGGTATTGTATCATTAATAGTAGTTACTATTTATCCATTCCTGGATTTATACTTCCAGTTGGATTGAACCTACAACCTTTTGGTTACTGTCCCAGACCTTTAAAGTCAACATGAGATTTAATTGCATTGCATTTTTCTTGCATAATTTGGTATACAATAAATTTAATTAGAGAAACCAGTGCTTGTATCCATGAGATCATTAAAATTGAGTGAGGTAGTTGGAAGGTAATAGGTGCTATGCCACGCCACCCTTCTGAAACTTAATGCTACTTTTTGAGGAGATTTATCATATTTAACTCCTATTTTGGTTGCCTGTATGGAATGTGTGAGGCAGGACAGAAAAAGCTGTGTGGAATGTGAAGATGTGCCAGATCTCAGGCTCATTGGAGCTCTCATATCTCTGCTGTTAGCCTCTCCCTTCCACAGGCCTCTGTCCCGTCCAAGGCACAAAATGTTGCCTGGCAGCAAGCCGGCAGTCTGGAATCCTCACTGAGCGAACGGCTCCGAATGAGTGCAAACACCGAGCTGGGAATTGTCTAATCGGATTGAGAGCTTCAGTATGTCAACAATTACACACACCCTTTACCTCCCTGTGGAATTCATACATAAATGGTGATTTGTTCACATTATTGCTTGGCCTGATGAGTAGATTAGTCGTTCTGAACAGAGAAGTCTTTCTAAACACACTGTGAAGACCTTTGCAGTTTTACACTGCTTTGATTTGGTGCAAGTGAGCAACATTGCAAGATCATGTTTTGATGTTGTCTATATGTGGTTTCTTTCGACCAAATGAATGAGGTCTGTAGACATGTCTCAATAACCAAAGGTCTTCCTCCAGCTGTGTGTGGTGGTTTTTCTGCACATTCTGCACACACAGATTTCACGCTATGGCTGCATATTAAATTGCACCATTTGCTCCTGAATTGAAAATCCCCTAATCTGCTATATTCTAATCTTAATATTTGAATATTAAAATCCAGAGAGAGAAATTGAGGTTAAAGGACAAATAAAAGGAGTGAGGACTGCAAGTAAGCCTATTCAGATCTGTGTTGCGCTCCATAATTTCAGCATTTTAATAAGTGCTTTAAACTGGCAGTTGAAGAAAAGTAGTAATTGCTTTTGCTAGTTACCATTGTCTTTATTGTCTTTACCATTGGCTTTTTATTAGTACTTATAGAGCACATATTCTGCATGACCATATTCTACATCCCTATCCTACCAATACCTAAACTTAACAACTACCCTACTAGATATTAATTAAGCAGCAAATTAGGAGTTTGAGGCAAAAGTCATAGTAAATGGTTTGTTAATAGCGAGAATTGGACCCTAAAGTAAAGTTACCAAACTTATAATATAGAAACACCTCATGTGCCTTTTGAATTTGATAACAGTTAGCCTTATACATAATAAAAAATAGAGTAAAACCGTAATATAGTGAAATTTATTTCAATTTAAAGCTGTTTTCTATTTGAATATATTCTAAATGTAAATGAATGTATGTTATTTATTCCTGTGATAGTAGCTTTAGTGTCACAATATCCTTTCGAATTCGTTTGTTTGTTTGTTAGTTATTGTCAATGTTAAAAACAGTTGTTCTGGAAATTGTGATACCTTCTGAATTCTTTGATTAAAGAGTAAATTAAAATAATAGATTACTTTGAAGTCTGTTTTGGTTAATTGAATGCATGCTTGCTAAATTAAAATAAGATTTTAGTTAAGAGTAGTGTTGAAGAGTAGTGATGTTAATAATTACATTTGTGTAATTATCATCTCTCATTTTGTATTTTTATTCATTTTATGTTTGTTAAAAACAAGAGCCCTGAATAGAATCAAATAATTGCAACTGATCCCATTATTTTCTAACTTTAGAAATAAAACAAATTCATTAAATTGCTGCGTTATATAAAATATTATATTGATTATTTTTTATTTAAGATGGCCTTTTAACTTTGGCAGTATTACTTTATATAAATAATTTTTTTATATATATAAAACAATACTTTTTTTTTTACACTGTTGCCAAGCAGGATTTCCAAGACAGTTGGCCACGTGTGCTCTCAGAAATGCTTTGTGATGTCCAGTGTGTTCCTTTTGAACAGTTTTCACTGTGACTGAAGCTTCTGTGCCAGTCTTCTTTCTTCTGATCATACCACTGCTATTGATGTTCTTGCTGTGTGTGCATGCTTGTCCTGGAGAAACCCCTGGTGTTTTGTTGATGAGCACTTGTCCAGCATCAATCGTTTAAGGGGTGTTCTTGTGTCATTTTCTCTGCTGTAAAGCTGTGAAGGGATTGTCTGGTGTCTACATTAATTACAGCAGCAGCATGTCCTGTCTTCAGACTACCATCTAAGGTGCTGTCAGTCTGTGTCACTTTTACACATGTTTAAACACACTTAAACCTCTCGGCTTCATAGGCTATGTTTACTTCTTCCCAAACACCATCACTAAATGTCGTCTTTCCAGCAAGGATTTTGCCATGTTTCCTCAAGCACAAAACAAATCTGCTCCTGCTGGACATGGTTTGTTATTAATCTGGGCATGTGCAGATTTGGCCGTCCAGACCAACTGTCCCTGTGCTCTCCTGCTTGTCTGATGAAGTGTCTAAAAATGGAAAATTAAAAAATGTATGGTAATTATCATTACGTTAAATTATTCTAAAGAGAAGGTGAACCACCCCCCCCCCCCAAAAAAAAAAAAAAACAGTATTTTTGTGTGTGAAGATTATAAAAATTTTTACACCAATTATGACTGTCCAACATTAATTTTAATTTTCACTACAAGAGTTTCTGACTAATATTTTACCTAAAGTTTGCATATTTGCTAAGAAGACAACAATGTCAGCAAAAAGCTTAAAATGAAATATGATGAAAATATTGAAAACAATTTGATGGAAAATGTAATTTTATGGTAAATCATAACATTTTCCTGCAGTGCACTGTATGGAAACACATTCCCACCATGAAAAAAAAAATCAAACATCGGTAATTATAACATCATAGTATGACGTTTTAACACTTAAGTTCACATAAAAGTAAAAATTATGAGATAGTCATTATGACGTAAGTCAAACTTAGGCCAGTTCTGATTTGTCCTAATTCATATTTGTTAGTTTAAATTATGAGACAGAATGTCAAAATAATGAGATACTAATTCATGATGTGTAATATTTTGATTTATCTCATAAATAGAAGTCAGAATTATGACAGAACTATGAGATACTAATTAAGTTTTGTTATATTGGTGATATATTTGAATTTTCTGATTTCGATTTATATGAATTAGTATCCCGTAAGTTAAAATTAGTTTCTAATTTTTTTATTTTGAGCATTTTCATCCCATAAATATCTCAAATTTTGACATTTTTGTAATTATTATGACCATGTATGCTGTAATTATGATTTACTAAAGAAGCCTGTTTAGCCACTGCATAAAAATTTAAGATTCACAGAATTGTGTGATATAAACTCACAGTTGTCAGGATAAAGTCAGAATAGCAGAATATAAACACAGTTACAAGAAAGAAAAAAAAAAAGTCATAAAATTAACTTTTCATTTTTCAGTTACATTTGGAAACAGGTTTCCATAGCTTCAATACAGATGTTAGATATTGTTAGTTGATAAATTTAACTAGAGAGAAGGTTAAACGTCTTGGCATCCAGAGTAAAACCCTGTTCACAGTTGCATAATTGAAGAAACTGTGCATAGATAAAGAATCACTCATATTTTTAAAATGTAGGTTAAATTTGCCTGCTAATATCCACTGAACTGGGCTGTGTGTTTTCTTGTTTTTCTGTTGTGGTCTTATTCAGATTCCAGGTAGTCTGTCAAACCTACTTCCGCGTGAAATATGAAGAGATCAGAAGCTTTATTCTTCCAGTGTCAGTGTTTTGATTACGAAAGAACATTCATTGGAGTCATACCAGTCATTAAAATGTTCCAGGTTTATTTTTTTCCTCCTCAGGAGTTGTGGGCTTATGCCAGGCTTTTTTCTTTCAGGACAGGAAGTGATTGCAGAAACAGCCAGGCCTTGTTGTAGTGCTGACAGGACTTCAGTCTATACAAACAGATTTCTATCAGTACTCACATGTAACCCAAGGGCTTTGTTCAGCTTCAGGGTCTGCAAATTAAGACCCATGTCCAGTCTGTAAACAGTCTGGCTCCGGATCTACGTCACTTACTGCATCTGTGCCCATCCTGCTCTCACTTACTGTATTTGGCACCACGTCATTACCGCTGGTTTTTCCCTAGTGCTCTTTCTCTGCTTTGAGCTCTAACCTGGTTTGGAAGCTACTCTTGCTCTCTGAACCAGTTATCTTGACAAAAACATGTCAGGACTTTTGATGAATTGTGTTTGGATGTAAGCTGAGATGTTGCAGAGAAGCTGGTGCCGTACCATCAGGGAACATAGGGCCCTATGAAATGCACTTTATTTCTTCCCACATTCTGTGGTTTCTTTTTTTAATATTCCTTGATTCCATTTCAATGGTTTAATTAATATTTTTAATGATCAAAAAATATGTTGTCAGTTGAAAAACCATTTTTTTCCAGTAAGCCTAGATTATCTGTTTTCATTTTTCTGGTTTCTGTGTTATATGATTTAATATAAAGGTATTATCAAAATTGTGGTAATAAGATAAATGCATAAAGCAACTTAATCTTTTGACATAAAAAAAAAAAGATATATCTTCAAAAAATAATGTTCAAAAAAGTTTTTGTGAAGTACATTGTACTACACAGTAGCAATATAATTTCTATCAGAATTTCTTAAACCTAACCAAAGTTAAACCAAAATGTTGTTTTGTTTTGTTGGGGTGTAGGAACATGACTTCATTTTTAAATATGTAAATGTGTATTATCCATAGACAGCTATGATCCATGTGCATTCAGTGAGTGTTATTATGGAAACACCATCCGACACAGATCAGAAATCTCTCATTGTTTGCTTCTTGCCATAATTTAATCTGAATTTTATACCAGAACTCATGCAGGTTTTCACGAGTATTCATTTCCCGTTTTTCCTCCATCAGGCTCGTATCTTTCCTGTCTGTGTCTCCCTCGTTCTCTTCCCCTCCAATCACTCTTTTCCTCCGTGCCACTTAGTTCCTGACATCTAGAGCTGAGTGTTGATGGATTGGGCTTCCCGGGGCTTCGTTCAGCAGTTGCCAACAGCGATGAAATGCTAATCTTTGATGACGCATTAAAATTCAGCTGGCTTCTCAGAGTTTATCTCAGAGTCTTCTCAGTTTAATATTTCACAAACCCGTTGCATAAGATCCCTCTTCCCGATACAGTTCACATACTTTGCGGGGAATTCCAGCCAGTCTGATCTTTGCTTGCAACACTGATTTGATAGTAAAAAGCATCTTTTGTGTTTGATATTTATTTGTTGTTTTGCAGGTACTGTGAGATTAAATGGATGAGTACAAGCTTATCAAATTATATGTCTTTTAAGCAGTAGTTGACCATTGCTTTGAACTTTAGCCAAAGGCTTTGTCGAGATTAAAAGCAGTACGTTGAATTTCAGGGAGTAAACTTTTGAACTTTGGTTGGGGGCAGCTGTGGCCTAATGGGTAGAGACTTGGACTAGTTACCCGAAAGTCAGCTATACTTATGAAGATCTCTGCACTGTAATATATGTTGCATTTCGACATTGCCAACCTTTAAATTAAGTTGACAGTAAGTAATAAACAGTATTGGGTAGTTGAGTATTGTGCATTTTTCCTTACCACTATTTCTTAATAATTGTTTAAGGATTTTAATGGAACTGGAATCAGAACCGGAACCATTAGGTGGAACCAGAACCGGAACTGGAAAATTTCGAATGATTCCCAACCCTAGTCATGTATGCATGCATAGTTTAATACAAAGCGCGGAAAGGAGTACATTTTACATTTAAAAACATGAGAGGCAGTGGGATGGGGAAAAACCATAGACTGTATAAAAACATGGACGTAGTGTCTGTGATGTCACCCATAGGTTTCTCAAGAGAGTTTTTTAAACCAAAAGTGGGCAGAGCGGGCCATTGCCATCTTGGTGGAGCATCACTCTGGGGTAATCAAAAATAGGCAAAAAGGCGGGAGCTGGTTGCTGAAGCCACGCCCACCCAGCGCAACGGCGGTGACAGCAGAGGCAATCCACCTGTCACTCTAGTGGCCCCCCCCCCCCCACACAGTTGTCATGAAGGGTGTAAAGTTGTCACCAGGCTGTAAACGTGTTTTTTTCTGCTGTAAAAGTCCACGAGTCCAATGATGTCCCTCTAGAAAATGTGTGAAATATGAGTTCTGTGTAAACGGCTTGGTTTCAGTTTTGATGTAAACAACGTCTTCTCCACATTGTTGTTCTCTTTTTCATCACAGCAGCGGTGCATCTAGTGGCTGGCTGGCCTACAAGAAAATTATAATGCAATGAAACTTACATTGTCATTGCATCTCGTGCACCACTGATAAAGGTAAAAATATACTTGGGCCGTCCACATCCATGCACCATCTCCATTTTGTCATCAAGAGAGCTCGCAGACAGCCACGTACAACATACTTTTCCGTTTTTCTTCAGACTTTTATTATACAGTGTTCATTAGGCATTATGTGAGGGCATTGGAGATGACAGCATTGTTTTCGTTTCTGAAACGTGTTTTTTGGCACACAGAAACCTTTTCTGTTCATGTAAAACACAAAGAACTCAGCACAGGTTGTTCTTTCATGTTTTGAGAGCTGCTTTTTGACATATTTCAAATAGGTGCCTGACTTCCTTTGCTTGAGGCCAATAGCAGATAATTTCCCAGTGGCAGGTGCGTGCTGAAATTCAAGACTGGTGAGACACAGACATCCACAATGATTGAGGGTAAATGGCAGAAAAAGATGAAGAGATGAGAGAGTGCTGCCTCAGACGTTGCCTTAAGGGCTGCTCCGACTGTAAACCAACTCTAAAGCCAAAGCCAGTCAGATTAGAATATTTGAAAAATGTTCCTTGGCTAAAGGAAACCTATTATGCCCCTTTTTACAATATGCAATATACGTCTCAGGTGTTCCAGAATGTGTCTATGAAGTTTCAGCTCAAAATACTAAGTTATTATATCATTTTGAAAATTCCTACTTTGAGTGGACGCAGAGACCAGCGTTTTTTGTGCATGTCTCTTTAAATGCAAATGAGCTAATGCTCCCCGCCCCATTTTCCAGAATAAGTCTGTGCCTCTACAGCTTTCTCCTCAGATACTGTTCCTCGGATATGTTAAAAACATCTGTTTGGTTATGATTTCTTGCTCTGAAATCATGTGTTTTAAACCATATTAGTTTAAACTTCTGATATGTGGTTGTCTGGTGGTTATGTCATCTTTAAAACCTTGAGTTAGCAATATAAAGTAACAGGGTAAGTGCAAAGCAGCAGTCCTTCACTTAAAGTGAATTTGTCAAATCAGCAACACTCCATTTTTTTTTTTAGCTTTGAGTGTTAACTTATTCTTATAAATTTGAATATTAAATTAAATATTCAAATGTTTTCAGAAATGTGTGTTTGATATGGAAAGGACAACAGTTCTGATAAATAAAACGGCCTCCTTTCAATAGGAGCCTTAATGGGGTGGTAATTTTCTGTCACCTTTTTTTTTCTTCTTGTTATTACACTGGTACTAAAAACCAAATCTATTAGCATTTAATTTGTTTTTAATAAAGGAGAAAGCTTTGAAATACTCAGGCAGTGAGCAGCTGATTGCTGAAGTGAGTGGCTTTTGCACACAAACCACACGGTGTTTTTCACTGCAGTACCTCTCGCACTATATGAATATGAAAAAAGCACATAATGCTGTCATTTACTAGGCTCTTTCTAGAATTAAACACTTTAAAGGAAATGTTTATTTCATGTGTAAAAGCCCACAGGACCTATTAACAACTTAGATGCAGTGGAAATTATTGCCTCATTAGTGGTGTTTCCTAAGGGGAGCTTAATTGTTACTGCTGTGCGTACTTTACAGTTAGGGATTCTCTGACTCTAAATATTAAACAAGATTTGCATCTTGCTGCACAACCAACCAGTACACCCTAGCAAATGTCTAGCATTTTAAAAGTAAAAACCTTGGTTTGGTAAAACGTGAACATTTCCAACACAAATTTTATTGTGAAATGATATCGTGATTAAAATAACATTAAAATTTGTAAAATAAAATGAACGTATTTTCTGAGGCTAATTACTTAGGCAGCACTGTATGTATGCTAAACATGCACATTTGATATTTTTTCTTATATACATATAATCTATTTTCATCAATATAATATAATATTGAGTTATTTTATATGTATTTTTAAATGTATTATACTTTTATTATATTTATTTGTTTTATAACATAGATTTTCTTTTATATTATGGATCAATTTCATTTTTACCATACTGTAATATAATCTTTATATTAATATTTATTTACGTGCATTACTGTACATCCACAATACATACAATTAAATAGGTAACACTTTACTTAGCCTTTATGTATAATGCATTTTAATTATTCATAAAATGTGCATTGTAATACATTACATCTTGTCGTAAATAATTAAAACCGAATTTAAAATGCATAATGTAACAATTAATTGATCAGTGTTATAATGTATTAAATAGGGTTTAAAAAATTGAGACTATACAATACATTATAAGGTGCTTTACAAGTCATAACTACTTTTATAATGGATTATACATAACTGCATTATACATACAACTTTTTTCAATTGGAAAAATACAATTGTATACTAGTTTGCATAATGCCATTATAAACGCATTTCCTTTCCTGAGTCATTATGTACAGCAAAACACCACCAGTTGTTAATGGTTATGAATTCTTCTAGATTCACGTACCTCCCCTCAAGCAGACAAAAAGGTCTTGCCACTTGTAGAAGACAATAAAACTAGGAATGAAATGTGGAAGTGCCTTCTGATATTCCTCTGGAGTTTATGGAGGAGGCTGTTAAACAGCAGGGAAAGTTGTTTGTATTAAAGCACTGATGCTGAGCTGAAGAGATGACACAGGAAGCTGCTATTCTGCTGTCTCAACCCACACTGTTGATGCACGCTTGCTTGGTGACCCCCGCTGTTTTTCTCTCTGACTTCACAAATTCCACTCAAAGACTGAATAACGCAACTATAATTGGGATTTTTCTGAAGCTTCGTTCATTAGGGATGGCCCAGGCACGCACTCATCCTTACCCAGAGTGCCTCAGCCATGCCCTTGCATCTGACATGCAGCATTTTGTCTCCTCATGAATATTTCATTAGAAGAAGACACACAGAGAGTGTCCTAAATGTTCCGTGTCATGACACTTCAGAGCTGCAGGTGCTGGAATCAAAGGGAAAGAGATGCATAGAAGTGTCACTTTTTTTTTGTAATATGCTAGTTCTTGCAGATTTTAGGGCTTGGTTTGAGGTTGCGTTCATCTTTATGTAAGGATTAAGTCACCTCAAAATAATGATGTCTTCATTTTCTCATGTCATTGCAGACCAGTATGATTTCCGTCTGTGGAACATTAAATGTTGAACAATCATTTTGCTGCTCTTATCCAATAATGAAAGGACAAAAAAAGAAAAGAAAGAAAAAGTAGTCCATTTAACATGCACACCCAGACAGGAATACATAGGATATAAAATAACTAAAAAATAAAATACAGAAAATAAAATGTCATCCTGTTATATTATAATTTATTATCCTATTTTTATCTTTCAATTTCAGTGTTTTTTGGAGGAGAATCTTGGCTGGGATGAAGAATAACTGTAATAAAGAAATAAGAGAAAAGAAAATGCAATTATTAATAATAGTCTCTTTCACGTTTTAATATAAATAAAAAAATGAATGATTTTCAGAATAATTTTTGCAGACCTACTTAAAGGCTGTTTTTTTTGTTTTTTTACCTTTTGGACTATTCAAATGTCATTGTATGTTTCACATAGTCATACAGGTATAAAATGACAAATACAAAAGTGTCTATACTGAAATATGAATATGTGGCTTGGGTCTTTCCTGCATTGCCATTTTTATTTTATTATTATTTTAATCTTTAAAGCTGCAGTCGGTAACTTTTGACGCTCTAGCGGTTAATAAACAGAACTGCTTGCGTCTTGCGGAAGAACATCGTTGCCGTAACTACTTCTCTCTGTTTATGTCTATGAAGAATCACAAAGGTACTGGGTTACTCCGCCGCGGTGCCCCCGAAGCAATCTAAAATAGTCCGAATATAAACACTTATTATAGGTGCACCCTAGTGATTCAGGACAAGCTAAAAACACGGTTTGTAAAATGGATTCATGGTGTACTCGCTTATTATATACATTTTGTAAATTTTGAACAAATAAAAAAGTTACGGACCGCAGCTCTGATTGGTTGTTTCTTACCGGGACCGATGGTATTACTGCAAATGGCAATAGGACCACTGGGAGGAGCCAGAGGAGCTTGTTTTTTTTTTTTATATATAACCAATCCAGGGTTATATGAGAGTGATGTAGAATAGAATGACTGCTGCACCTGACAGGGCACGTACAAGAGAGTGCCCCGGCTGCACGCGCACTCACAGTCTTCAGACAACACGAGCGCTTCTTGCTCTCTCTCTCCCTTGTGCATATTAATCAAAATCATTAAACACGATAGAAAAAGGGCGAAACACCAAAGTTTCACGCGCTCGCGCACTCACAGTCTTCAAACTACACGAGCGCTGTCTTGCTCTCTCTCTCTCTCTCTCTCTCTCTCTCTCTCTATCTCTCTCTCTCCCTCGTGTATATTAACCAAAATCATTAGACACGATAGAAAAAGGGCGGAACGCCACAGTTTAACGTAGAGCATTCTGAGATTTTTCTCCATGACAGGCTGCTGGCTCCCACTGTTAATTTGTTTTTTGTTTTTTGTTTTTGTTTTTTTGGAGAAGCACTCTCTGTATTAGCTTAAAGCCCTCAAGTTTACACTGGTTACTGTATTCTTTCAATTGCTCTAAACAAGTATTTTGGGTGACCTTTTTTATTGAATGCTAGACATCGAGTTGTTGTTATTTTCATCTGAAAGAAGAACTATGTGTTCAGTAAGCTTGTTTCAGTAAGCTATGTGTTTTCAAGGTTTCGAGGTTTTATTGAATGCTATCTCTATACAAGTGCAAAGTAATGCATTCTTAGTCAGTCAGTTTTTTATTTTGTCATTGAGCAATAAACATATATTGCAATGTTAAGGTATTCGTGTTTTTTCATTCAGATATTTAAATCAACATGTATAAATTGTTAGTATTCAATTAATGGGGAGATAATCGAAATTGAATCGGTCTGAAAAAATTAATCGTTAGATTAATCGATGCATGGAAAAAATAATCACTAGATTAATCATTTAAAAAATAATGGTTCATACCAGCCCTAGTCAGGACATAATGACAGGTTTAACAAATATGTAAAAAATACATTTTTACAAAAGTTACCTACTGCAGCTTTAATTTGTTGAATGTTTGGAGCAGATTTTTGGCGCTGATATAGAATTACTTAATTTTTTTTAATTCTTTTTGGATTCCTCAAATTCCATATTACGTGTTCCACTTAAGAAAGTAAGTCATTGACCAAATTTTTATTTGGTGGATTGCCCCTCAGTGTCTTTTACACTTTAAAACTGCAGATCTAAATTTATGTTATCTGCCTTTTAAAAAATTTACTTTATAGGACAACCCTTTTTACAAAAGATTAGACTAATGATTTTATACCTGAACTTTCTGGAAAGATTTCTTAGAGGAACAGGAATCTCACAGAGCTTTTTGGTTCAGCACCATCAAAGCATCCACAGGGCCCTCTGAGTTAATGTTGTAGTCATCTTCTTGTTTGCCTGTTGACTCGAGTTCTCTGAAATGCTCCCATGGACTGGAGTTGCACTAAATTGGAGTCTCTGGGAGAAAGATAAAAGCTTGAAGTTTGTGTCATCCTGTCTGGTTCTGTTCTCGTGCTGTAAAATGAACAGTCCAGGAGCAGCAGCTTCAGAAATCTCTTTGTTGTTTCTGTCCCAGCTTGAGCTTTTTAAAAGCAAGAGAGCATCTATGAACTTCGGTAGAGCCTCTGAGGAATTCCCTGCAGGGGGCATTGACTTGATGGATCAAAGCTACTTTGAATAGGCTTGGTTTCAGCACTTCACGGTTTTCGTTATGAGCAGTGCGTGGCCGTGCACTTCACCAGCCCACATGCTGCATCTGCACTAAATCTCAGTTCACTCAAAAAACATGCTAGAGATTTTCAGGATTTGCCACATAAGTTGAGTTCACCTCAAGCTTACAGCCTTGGGTCAATCTCATGTTGAAGTCTCGATGTAAAATTTCAGTTTTCAGCTCGGCTATCTATGTATTTCAGAGGTATTTTTATGAAAACACATTTTGTATATTTTTGGTGTTCACCTATTTTAGCATTGTTCACATAGAACTGAGGGGTTTGGTTGTCTGATGTCGAACAGCGGAGAAAAACAAATGTTTTTGGGCCTCTATGCTTTTTTTCCGTGATTTATGCATACTATAACATAAAGATGGTTCCTCTACTGTTTTTTTTTTTTACTTCTCTATTCTTCAATGAAGTCTCTACTCCCTGAAACAGCACTACTGTCACACCCTAGTTATTAATACTTAAGCTAGAAACTGCTTTATTTGCAAAAATGCTTTAGGTTGAGAACAAAAACATGAGTAGAATCATATTTTTGCCCAGAATTGTTGTGAAAATATGCTATGCAGTTGCATAGGTGTTCTGAGTGGTTGTAAGTGCGTTGCTAGGTGTCAAAAGTCAAGAGATCACTCTCCTAAGTATGATATTCTGGTAGGCTATATAAATAGATTTTGTTGATTTAAGAAAATAAACAAGGTAACTGTGTAGGGCATGCTACTGCCAATCCAACAGGAGCAGGTTTATACAGGAAGCACATCGTTTCCAAAGATAAACAACTAAAATGAATAAATAATAATAATTAATAATATTTTTTCACAAATTCTGTGTTGTATATTTCCTGGTAATCAAATGAACACACCGAAAGTGAGGATTTGTATTTAAAAAGTATTTTTGCAGATTAGCATTCACAGACACTAGTCTACCACGATTTGATTTAAGTGTGCTGACCTGTTTTTTTTTAAATACATTTATCAAACAAATATGACAGATTCTGCTAAATTCTGTTCTATGACTGGATTCCATGCTTCTGTCTGCGTTTTTTGTATTGTAGAAATCATAGGGCTTTTCATTTCATCATTTCAACGTCTGCTGTTAAAAATGAACCATCCATTCATCAAATCTTCATGCAAAAATAAGAATTAGAATCATTGTAATGTGACAATCAAATTTAGGTGCTTGTGGATGGCGGGTGGATAATTTGAAGCAGTGGGTGAAGTTTGAGCTGTTCCGCACATGTCTACACTACACTGACCTGTAGTGGACAGTGGACAATGGAGCGTAGCGTGCTCTGCTGGACAAATGTTATTACACCATTTAGAAGCATTTCATCTGCATAAAAGCAGCATTCATCATTTACTCAGGAACTATATGTTCTGTAAAAAAAAAAGTTTCATATCGGCGGCAAATCTGTGGCATATTTGCAGAGACGGATATATCTGCGACAGGTTCATATCGGCTAAATAAATCGGCAAAACGATATATTGGTCTGGCTCTAGTTATGTGTTTGTTCACATCTGTAAATCTAGGTATAGTAAAGCTATGATTCTTTGCTTAAATTCTTCTTTGCATTGTCTTCTCTATTTTTCATAGGCACACTTTCTGGCAGTACCGCAAAGAGAATCCGAAGTCCCATGTGGGTGACCCTCCACCAGACGGTCTGCCCGGCTTCAACAGTGGCGTAATGCTTCTGAACCTCGACGCCATGCGTCACTCTACCTTATACAACCAGCTTCTGGAGCCCGAGCGAATGGCTCACCTTGCAGAGAAATACCACTTCCGGGGGCACCTAGGTGATCAGGATTTCTTCACGATGATCGGGATGGAGCACAGGGAACTGTTTTACCCACTGTCCTGTGGCTGGAACCGACAGCTTTGCACATGGTGGAGGGAACACGGGTATGGTGACGTCTTCCAGCTGTACTATCGCTGCGATGGGCCGGTGCATATCTACCATGGCAACTGCAATACTCCCATACCCAATGATTGAGGTTCAAAGTGCGCCTTAGAATGCCAACTTTCAGATCAAGCTCCTTTTGTTTGCACATCTTGAGCAACTTTACATCAAATGGACCAAGGCAGAAGGGGCTCATTGTTAGAGGTGCTAATAGTGCAGCCTTCCCATGACTAATCACATTTACACAATATAACACCGCTGAGGCAGTTGGTGCCTTTCCAAAGTTACTGAAAGAAACTCTGGCTTAAATACCAGTTGTTTTTCTTTATTTAAAGAATGCAGTGAGGCTTTTACTTTCAGACGTCTGAGTTTCCTCATGCAGGTGTCTCATTAACCCTTGTGCGGCCCTCATTTGGGAGTCACACTCAGGGTCTTCAGGGGTCATAAGTGACCGGACACCTAAAATGTAACTTTTTTGCCCCCCAGTAAAATCAGTGGAATATATTTTTATTCAATAATATTTTTTCTTTTTTCTTTTGTATTTTGAGAAAATTTTAAGGTATTAATTCATATTTATGCAATAATTATGAACAATTTTTCTCATAGAAAATAGTACATAATTTTTTTTTTCTAATTTTTCTAAATTATTTTCGAATTAATGTTGTATTTCAGATTAAACCAGAGACTAGGCCTTTCAAATACATTTTTTTTGAAGATTTTTTAGCGCCACCTGGTGAGAGCAAAGAAAGAAAAACATGTAAGTGCATGGTGCAACCACTTATTACCAGTATAGGAATCTATAGAGAGGCTTGTGAATTCCCTTATTGTTTTTAGACATAATTGCTTACTCATATTAAGTAGTGGACTTGAATATATATTAATACATTCTAAAGAGTACTTTTTGTATATTTTTTTATATTTCTTCTGTTATAAATAATGATTTCATGCATTATTTGCATTAAAGTTTTTGCATTATGATTGCAATCAAACCTGAACATATTGTTCAGTGGCACAGAGCTCCTGCAAAAAAATAAAAAATAAGAATCCTCAGAATGGTGCAAAGGACCAAGTCTGAGTTTCTAAGTGCACTGACAAACCCAAGAGGCAGCGCTTGCTTCTCATCGCTGTTTTACAGACAGCAGGTCATAGGTGTGTGCGTGTGTGCGCGCGTGTGTGCGCGCGCGTGTGTGTGTGTATGTGATTATTTAGAGTGTCATACCTTCACTGCTGTTAGATTTTCTCTGCATTATGACTGAATTATTGAATGGATTTCACATTCTCAAAACTTTGCTCTGTGTTACAGACACAGTAGTTCATAGGTGTCTATGTGTAAGTATGTGTGTGTGTGTGTGTTTGTGTGTGTGTGTGTGCATCTGTGTGTGATTGGATGTGTCAATATCACACTCTTGATGTTTTATAGTGTTATCCCTTCACTGCTGTGCACTTTTTTTCAGTTTTGTGATCGATTTGTAGATTGTGTACACAAATATTCTCTGAATTGTTGTATTTTTGTCTATTTCCCATTCATTTCCTATGGACGGTCATTTTTGACCGAAGACCATGAGTGTTACTATTTTTTTTACGCCCACTTAGACTGTTCGAATCATGCCCTCAATTTTTTTGTATGTTCACACCCCAAATGCCATGAAAGTCACCGCATTTCATATCATTCCGATGAAGCTGTGATTTTTAACATTTCAAAACGTAAAATATTCCGGTCGGAAATGACCGAAGACCGCACAAGGGTTAAATCACTCTTAGACAGCAGGTTGTGAAAGAGCCAATCAGAGAATCTTTTTCTCCTTCTAATTTCACTCTTTTTATTGTTTACAGGTGCAGTTGCACTCTTACAGTCACATTTAGATACTACTTATCTTCACTTTAAATGTAGAGAGTTGCTGCATATAGTTTTACTAGATTTATTTAAGACACATTTTCCACTCAATCGCAAATGTTTTTATGCAGTGATGAGGAGAAATAAGAGGGAAAGGGTGTTGTCCCATTTTCCTGAGTTTTTATGCGCTGATTTTGGAAAGCCGTTTCTCTGTGATGTGCAAGTGAATCTCCTTAGAAAGCCAAGATAACATCTCAGATCGGAGGTCTCATTCTTTTCGAGGTGGTCTGATCCTCTGAGAAATGTGGAAGTGGGATTTGCTGGAATACTCCAAAGGGAACAGCCTCTGCCCTGAGAGAAATATGCACTAGATTCGAGGGCAGAGCACTAGCTGTTGTGGTTGGCTGGCATTTATTGAGCGATGTTGCTGTTGGCGAAACTCTGCTGGGTTGTGTGAATTGCTCGTAATAACCTGTGCAATTTCAAATCAACAGGCCAGAGAGAAATAACTTAGTAATCAGGCCTCACATGTTTTGGCAGGCAGCCATGAGATCCCACTTTAAGCTCTTCTGTGTCCAGTATGGTGAGGTTAATGACTGCGTTTTCACTGAATTTGTCTTTTGTTTCAGTGTAGTCATGTTATTTCTAGCTGTTTAGACAGGCTTTTGCCTGATCAAGTTAAAAGCAGTGTTTAAAAAAAAAAGTGTTTAACTAAAAAAAAGTGATTACCCTTTAATCTGCTAGTCCAATCACATGAAGAATTAATGCTCTTTTCCTGTTTTCTGTGTATTAATGTTCATTGGGTCTCATCCTTAAAGATGTGCAGAGCATATTTCGGTGTAAATCTTAATTTGTACATTATGATTCAAAAGCTAAGGGTTGGAAAGATTCATGTGCCGGTATTCACGTATATCACGATAAAGAACATGTACCATATTGTTATCATGGGCTCTTCAAAATATGAATAATTATTTATTACAGATTATGATTTTTTTGGAATGCATTTTAAGAATATGCACAACACTGCTGTATGATGCTTCAAATAGGCTTGCACACTAGTGACGGGTCGTTCATTTTGAACTAGTTTTTAAAGGTCCCGTTTTACGCGCTTTTTTGAAGCTTTGATTGTGTTTACAGTGTGCAGTATAACATGTGTTCATGTTTCGCGTGTAAACATTTTTTTATTTAATTTTTTAATAAAAAAAAAACAGTATTTTTCACACAATTCACCTATCTGTATACCTCTGTTTTCACTGTCATAAAAACGGGCTGATGACTTCCTTGTTCTATAAAGTCCCTCCTTCAGAAATACGTAATTAGTTCTGATTGGGCCAGCGGGTCCTGTGTTGTGATTCGACACCAGCTTAGCGTGCGCTGCCCTCCTGGAAACGCGATTGGGCTAATTTTGAGAAGCAAGTGGGCAGGATTTTTTAGAAAACCTGGCAATCCTGATCTGAACCATAGACAGTAAAAGAACGCACGTGCTGGAGATGTACTTATATATTGATGAGATACGCATGAAAATCGCATTAGATTTTTTTTCACAGCCCTAACATCTAGTTAACAAAGCTAAACAGCGTTGCCCTTTGTGTAATAAGTTACAGAAACTGTTAAACGCACCAACTTAAGTAATAAAATACACTTACCAGTTGTGGTCCATAAACAACGCCGCCTCCAGTCTTAGCAGATAGTTGGGAAGATGTGGAACCTTTAAGAGACATGGGCGGTTTAAGGGTGGAGCCCTGGATCTTGTGTTCTGCATTGAGGACCATCTCGAAAGGTGGGGCATATAGGAGCAACAATAATGTACATTTTTTGGAAAATAATGTTTTTTGAACTTTAAACCGAATAAACACATTGCATTTTATCTAGGCATTTAAACCATCACGATTTTTTTTTATTTCGATTTTAATCACGATTTTGATACACACAGACATGCTTTACAGTCATAAATGCATTCAGTATAAATTTGAAACCTATTTCCAAAAGAAAACCAATGAGAGCTTTATCCAAAAGTTGTAACATGTCGCTAGAACAGACAACTCAAATAATTACTAAGTAAAGATGTCAAACAAAATGTCTAGACCTATGGCAAAAAATAAATAAAATAAAATAAAACCCGTGTCCAGGGATTTTTTTTTATTATTATTATTTTTTTCCATGCATTGGTCATAGAGCTCATTGTAGCGGTGCCTCGGGTGTTGAAATAGATTTACTGCCCAGGTTCACAAATACTCCGTCTTCAGTGCGTATATACAGTATGTGTACGTGGTTCAGAAGCAGCAGCGAAAGCGCATTATTGTAACACGAAAGCACATTAAAATACGCACGCAGATTTCCTTTGCTCTGATACACGATGCTCTTGCCCGGAGAGAGTGCGTGCACTAAAACGTGTCTCCTCCATAGACTCTCGCTCAACCTGTCTTGCGCACTCATAACTCTTTCTACTGTATGCTCATGCGCTAGATATTAAATATTTTCTCACCTTTCTATTTCTAACCTTTTCTGATCACATCTTTACCGCGTGCAGTGTGAATGTTCTGATTCGTTAACATGGGCTCGAAAAAAAATAGGCTACAAATCACAGACAGAGTGTGTGAACCTGGAGTCCTGTTCTGTTCTCATGCTCCATTTAGGCACGCTGCATTCTGATTGGTTCAGATAACATACTGCGGGAGGTCGGGCCATTGAAAATCATGCTATAAAGAGATTAAGAAATAACGCACACTCAAATCGTGATTTTATTACAATTTCGATTAATCACACAGCGCTAATTTTAACATAGTTTAACATAAATGCTCTGATTTCTTTAAACACTGATTAAATTAAATGTTTATATATATATATATATATATATATATATATATATATATATATATATATATATATATATATATATATATATATATATATATATATATATATATAAAATCAGAGTACTTATTTGAAATGGAATGCTTGAGTTGAATATCCAGGATGGGTTTCACTTATTTTACTATGCATCCTTTTGTGTTGTCCGGAGGCCTGTGTCCTTTATCCCAGTTTCAACTTATTCCAATTTTCACATCATTGTCTGAGCTGGCAGTGTTTTGCAGCATGAGTATAGAAGAAATCAAAGCGGTGATGTGACCTAAATTCTGTCACCTCACAACACAGTCATCATGATTTGTCATGCTTGTTTGTCAGCTGCTTCTGAGAGTCTTCTTTGGTCCTCCTGTTCTGTGTCTTATGACCCGAAATGTTCTGTATGTACATGATTTATGTATAAAGCATCTTAGAGTAGCAGAAGTATCAACTTGATTAAAATCATCAGAATTGAGAGCTAATCTTCCTACCTCCCCAAAAGATTGCAATTCTTATAACTCTTTTCTGATACATCCCTACTTTGTATTCAATTGTTCTCCTATCCTTGACTATAAAGCTTGTGTCATAATGCAGTCACGTAGTCCCTAGCAGTGGCAAATAGATTTTTGCACTTTCTGAAGACAATGCTGAGGTTTGCTTGTCTCTGCTTACTTAGTTGCACTTAGTTGTTAAAATGTGCTTTTCCAGTTTTTGTGTTCTGAATGATTTAAATTATAACATTTCACAATATTACAGTTTTTACTGTACGTTACTGGAAAAATTCCAAAACATAAATTCAATAACCCTTTATTTTCTATATAGGCAGGCTATAGATTTTATTTTTATTTTTTATAATTAATCCAAAATTAAATTTTTTATAGGTCTTTCAAGTTTTGACATGAAACTAGTTATCAAAGTATCTGTATTGACCAAATTTTTTTCTTTTTTTTTTTCTTTTTAATCTGTGCATCCCTAATTTATTGACATTTAAATAACATCCTTTCACTTTAACATTGAAAATCGTCAGTGTGAACACCCAATTGGGGTTTGTTTAAACCCTTAGCATAGTCATAGTGATGCTTGCTTTAGTTCACACGATTATATTGCTGGTTATTAGTTGCCATAGAATTTGCTTTTATTCCTCAGGTATGTGTCTAATTGATCAACATGGATGCATCTTTGTTATTAACCTAAGCACTTCTGTCATATAAATGATTTCTGTACAGAGCATATGCAGTGTAAATCCTTATCTTGATGGATGAGAGCTCTTTGGTAAATACATTCACTTTGAGTAAACTGTAGCCGGGACTCTAAATGTGGGTCAGACTTGTCAAGCTCCGAACTGCGGTCGTTCCGTTCAGTAGCCTATATCATTACTTTGACATAATTCAAAGCTCGTCGGCTGCTCTGTGCAACTCAATAAGCTGAATCACGTCACTCATGACATTTGTAAAGCCTGTGGGGGGCATGAACAGACCGAGCCCTCTTTTTCAGCAGGATGAAATGATGTTTTTTGTCCCCGTCTCCTCAGGCCCACTGGTTGTCAGTAAGATGTCGGTCATTTGGGCTTTACTCGCACTCAGAAAGCTGCAGGTGAGGGAGCACTGACCTACATTACTGTAGTACAATAACCTATTTTTCCACTCCTGAAATTGTATCCTGATATTTTTGTTTGTTTATTGTCATGGAAGCACCAGGTGCATCCGTTGATGGTTTGTCCTATAAATCTGGAAATGAGTTATATAAAATTTTGTGCAGGTGCATTATTATAAAATGAATGATTGTGAAAGTGTTTGTGTGATACTTTAGAACTAAATTTCCAGCTCAAGACATTCAGTTCCAGTTGTTTTCATTACGTTACTTATTCAACTGTGTTTTAATTATGCATATCTTAGTTCAATGAAAGTCGGTGAGGTTCAGTTTAGTTTTAGCCCCACTGGGTATCTTCTTTTAATACATCTAGTTATATAATTTTATTAATGCATGTGAAAGTTTCAGTGTGATTCTTTAGAGCTAAATATCCATTATTCTGTGAAATAATAATGGATACAAATGAAATTCTGTCATTAATTACTCACCCTCGTGTCATTCCAATCCTGTAAGACCTTTGTCTTACAGGATTGACCTTTTGTAAGACCTGTAAAATTTGTTTCCATTACAATGAAAGTCAATGGTGTCTAGTGTTGTTTTAAACCCTGGTGACTTTCATTTATTGAAAGAAAAAGAAAAATATCTTTGCGTTCCACAGAAGAAAGCAAGCTATACAGGTTTGTAATGACAAGATGGTAAATAAATTATGACAGAGTTATTATTTTTGGAGGACCTATCCCTTTAAGTAATGATTTTCACACAGTGTTATTATCCCACAGATGCATTGACAACACAGGACATCCAATTTACATGTGTTCTATTATTTGATAGCACAAATTCAAACTGGTGATGTGACTCACTGTTCTGAACATTGGGACCTTTGAAATTGAAATGCACCCAAATGAACATCATTTCACATCTTTCTTTTTTTCTCCTTGGAGCTCTGTGTGTTGGCAGAAGTGCTGTAGGGTACTGAGATTTCATCAGAAATGATGAAATAATGAAATCTCATTGAATCGCAGCACTGCCTAACATCAAGGGGAGGTAAGAAAAGACAGGATGCATCCCATTGAGAATTGGTTGACAAGTTTTTGAAATTAAAAATGAGAGAAAATGAATGTGCAGTAGGACAATATATAAGATATGTGATATCAAGTTCTATTGTTGTTCTTAACTTTTTTAGATAGATTATAAAATGGCAAAAACATAAGGATTTACAATGACTGAATGTTCAGACCAGAACATCACAAAGACAGGTGTGCTCTAATGAACATATTTAGGGACCATACTCATAGATATCTTGAAAAATCTCATTAATAATGCAAATATTCATGCGTTTCGTTTCAATTCAAATAACAATTTCTTAGTGTTTTTCTTGTTGTGGGAAATATTGGCTTCCACATTTATGGTATGTATGGGGGATCTCTCGAATTTGTAAGTATATATATATTTTTTTTTTGGAAAGTCAGTTAAGCCTCACTTAGTGATGGATATCATTGGGTTCCTTGCCAGATGAAATGAAAGCCGTGCATTGTACCCAAAACTAAGTTTCAAAAATTAAGAAATCATTATATGCAATCTTCAGACAAAGCGCAATTCTTCTCATCATTGTCACTCATTTAAATACGACAGGTTTTTGGATTGATACTGGTAAAGTCAACATAAAATAATTACTGTAACCTTTTTTAATACAATAATGTGTCATTACAAGACAAAAAAATGTGGGACAGGACATAGTTTTATCCATCTGGAATTAAATGGCTTTGTGAAAAGTAGACCTTATGTTCTAGAATAGATCCTGATGAAAGAAAAGTTGTATTTTTTTAATAAAGATATTCATACTTTTGCACAGACCCATTCATTTGAACAAAATTATAGAAAAGACATTTCTTTTTTAAGGATCCTTCGATGAATCAAAATTAATGTTTCTCGAGCATCAAATCAACATATTGAGATGATTTCTGAAGGATCATGTGACACTGAAAACTGGAGTAATGAAGCTGAAAATGCAGCTTTGCTTCTAAGGAATAAACTACATTTTAAAGTATATTCAAATCGAAATGTTATTTTAAATTGGAATATTTCATAATAACAAATGATTTGTTATAATTTAAATCAAATAAATACAGCCTTAAGGACAAAAGCATAAACAAATTGTACTGCCCCCAAACTTCTGAACAGTAGTGTAAATTGGAGAAGAGATCCGATCTGATGAATGTGTGTGTTATCAATAGCCTGCTGTTTTCACACATGTGCTTTCAGCTCGTTGAGTCACCGCTCACCATAATGACTGAACGCTGGCGGTCTGTTCCCATGTCAGTATGTAGGAGGAAATGGGGACATGGTGACAGAAGTATCACATCTATGGATCTCAGCCCAGACTGTGAGCCTCTAGCATTAAAAGGGTCTTTGAATGTCCTTGATTTTCTCATGTAAACGCCATATTTCAGGTACAGCTATCTCCGTTTCACTGACCTTTAAAGGTCAACAAATTAAGGTGTTTCTGTTATATAGGTTTCATAATCTTTCCATCACTGAGAAACGCTGCCGGAGCTGCGAGTGCGAGTCTCATGAGGTAACATCACACACTGCTTTCTGAAAGCTGACTGTGAAGACAAAACGCAGCATTCTTCAAATAATTATCTAATATTGCACTGGAGGCTTGAGTAAAGAGTGATCGCAATATGAGATGAAATATTCATGTCTGCAATTGATCTTCTCTGGCACCTTTTACTCTAACAAAACGCTCTTTAGCGTATTACATATATATGTGTGTGTGTGTGTGTGTGTGTGTGTTCATAAGTTTGGGGTCAGACTTAATTTTGTCCACTTACACAAAATGGTCTTTATATTACAATTTGTGTGTGTGTGCGTGTTACTGTTTTTAAGTTTGGGGTCAGTGAGATTTATTCCTTTTAAATATTTATATTTTTTTTTTTCTATACATCAAAGAATCCTGAGAAAATGTACATAAATTTTAGGTTGTAATAATATATCACAATATTACTGTTGTATTTTCAAAAACATGAGAAAAATTGTGCCAACCCCAAACAAAGCGTAAATGAATATATTTTAACTTTTGCATAATAAAACCAGGAATGTGCATTTTATAACTGAATATTACTAAACTAAATTGCACTGCTTTTATTTAGTTGTAAGCACCGATTATATAAATGAACTGTATTTTGGCCTTTGGGTTGCTGCTGCTTTAATTCGGATCTGATGGACACGGGACACATGCAGGTTGGTAATGGAAATGGGAAATGTTCCCTGAAGCAGATGGAGTTATTAGTAAATGGGGCAAAGACGGTTCTGGGTGCATGATGGGCTGTAAGGAGTATATACGCTAGTAAAAATTATGGTTGGATATGTATTTCACAGTTGCCTAGATTCACTCAGTCTGCCTGTTAAACTATCAAACAAAGTTGAACTTTATATGTTGAAAAAAGTTGATCTGTTATTAGAATAGTTATATAATTATACACATTCATGCTCCTCTTTTGTTCACATCAATTATCTCATGTACTTTAAAATGAGTCACTGTCACAACATCGCTGACCCTGCTGTCCTGGCCAGCGTTACTCTGATCGCTTTATTGTGTGGAATTGGCATCGTGGATGATATTGATGCTTATTTCAGAGTCTCAGAGTCTGCAGGTTCTCTGTGATGACTCATGGAGCTGTTGCTTGTGGTTGAACATCAGAAATGTGTCATATAATGTAGGTCAGTGTGACGGTCTGGGATAAACCACTTATGCTCCCTTGTGGCTCTTGCAGACATGATAGTTGGGAAATCAGATCTGCTGGAGGCAGATATAATAGGTATCAGTAGAGAATCCCTGCTGAAATACTCAGATGTTACAAATAATACACCGTCTTCCGTCGACATTGCACCTTTTCTTTAATCTTCTGTCAGATGCACCTCTTTAATCCACCTTTCAGATAGATCATGTAGCGATCCAGATGGATATGTTAAATCTTTACCCTTATTGGTGTTCATTCATCAGAAAGGAGTTTGTTGTTCGACAGTAATATACGCCTAAAATTAATGCAATTTTAATGTAAAGTACAATGTATATAATGTGTTTATTGTGTGTGTATATATACGGTAGGTATCATAAAGTGTTAAAAATACAACTGAGCAGTGTTCAGATATTAAACATCATGATAGGAAAAGTTTATGTAAATCAAATGAGTGTTTTCTCAGTAACTTCAGTATTAGTATTCAGTGGATCAGCTCTTATTGGCTCACACTGCTTTTATTTCCCTCACAGCAGGTTTTCTTCCTCCCTTCTGAAACCTCCGACCACTCTGTCGCTTTTTATCATCTGTTAAACCTTTGCGGTGAAACTTTCCAGGCCACAGTCTCGGGAGAAAGTTTAGTGTATCTGAGCAGAAAAGTGCAAGGACTTGTTCTTTATGAAGCTGTTCTCTCCTTCAGACACGATCAAAAGCCGATCTCAAAACTGCTGACAGCTGTAGTGTGTATAAAGTCCTTCCAAGAAAGTTGAACATGAACAGCTTAAAACATCTTTAAAAAAAAAAGAATGGAATGTTTTATTCTCTGTACTTTGAATAACAGTTTTCTCTGTAATTCTTTTATATTCTCTCACTTACTTTAGTGTCTCTTTCTTTCTGTTTTTCTACTGTATCTTTAACAAACGCACTTGTCACAGAATCAATAGATGGCTTTCTGGTTTCACATTAAAGCTCGTCTTGTTCTGTCTGTGAGATGAGACCATGATTATTTTTTTGCACATTTCTGTACAGACACAAACATTGAATTATCACAATGGGAATCTGCTATTAAACAGCATATCATAGGCTTTTCAGCTCAATTAAATTGGTAAGACATGTACAGTATGTGAAAAAAACATGAAATTATTTTGTTTCCAATTTTCCCCCAGCAACTATTGAAATTAGAATAGAATGTGAAGGGCACTATTCACTAAAAAATATCTGTTTTGAACTAGGTATGCAAAGAGGATTCATACAAAACCACTGCTATGACAAAAACCAGCATTTGTGCAACTGGACTATTCTACTACTGCATTGACTGAGATATTACCCTCGCAAACACTTTCCTATATAACATCAGTATTTATTATTGATATTTCAAATTTATGTCATATATTGTATATTTTATCAGTTTGATTGTTATCTCAATTCCTTGCAGCGAGTTGCCTTGTTTTAAAACTCTATTGTTGATGGATAGTTAGACAAACCTTAAAGATAAGCATTGATTATACTTTTGCATGTATTTTTTTGTCTGTTAGTTCTGTAAAAGTCTTCGAGCAGATGTATCACGCAGTGGGTGGCTTCAGCATCACACAGGTCAAGCTTTCACAGTGATTACACTAGAAGCTTCTGTACAATCTCTCGGGACACACTGTGTTACACAGAGACTCGTTCAGGAATCTGATGGAACAAGACCATCTGCTTTACCATAAAGAAAGAAAGCCCCTCTCACATTACACAGGACATGCTGTGTCATTTTTGTCACTGTTATTATGCGCCGTAACTATTAGTTATAATTATGTAGCTTTCACAGCAGTTATATGCAGTAATTATTCATGGAAGTCATTCATGCTTTGAATTTGTGAGACATCTGATGTCTCATGATGTGTATGACCTGATTATTAGTCTTTATTGAACCAGCACGTGAGTAATGATTCATACCTGACCTTCTGACATCAATCCGCAGATACAAAGAGAGGCATTTTCAGGGCTAGATGGCTTATGATGGGTCTTTTTTTTATGAAATCTCATTTATTGTTTACTGCAGATTGTGTTCCAGTTAGATTCTCTGCAGTGGGATTATTGAGTTCGTTAGGTTCATTTTGTGAGCATTGTGGGTTATTGGAAGTTTAGTAGTCCAGGCTAATAGCCCAAAATACAGACAACCCCAAAACACACTTGCTATTGTTTCAAAAGCGACAACACGTGCAAGCACGTTTGTGCAAATCGCTCCAGCATTCATCTCTCAGTGACAATGACTTTTTTTTTATGAATAGTGATATTAGAGTTCACTGGGTTTCAAATGAAAACACATTTTCCAACACTGTAAAAATATACTATTTGGAAATTGTAAATAAAACTGAGTATTGGAACATTTTACAAGAAAACAATTTTCAGATTTTTTAATTCACATTTAATTCAGTGTGTTAAATGATTTGCTATTGCTTTGTATTTGTTTGTAGAATTTACTAGCAATTTCAACGAATTTAAAAGTAGCTTCAAAGTTAGACACATGGATGGATGGATGGATGGATGGATGGATGGATGGATAGTTTCTGAGTAAAAATAGTTTTAAAGAAGCTTCAAAGATTTGAAGAAATTCAGAAGGATGGATGCATGGATGGAGGGAAGGATTTTTATACATCTCATCTTAATTAATTCATTATATTGACCATGACTGAAGAATACTTCATTACCCAAAATACATTACCTGTGTTCATTTTCATTGAAATTCTATTCAGTAATAACAGTAATAATTCTTCTTAAGCCATTTCACAGTTCAGCTTTCACTCTAGATTTATTCTTTTTATGTCATACTAAAAGGAAGAATACATTTGAAAGTTCAAGTCGATAAGTGCATCTTAACCCTGTCCTTGTTTGCAGATAAAAGATGCTAAATAAAGAGACTTTCTTTCGTCCTCTCTCATTCATTCATTTCCTCCACTCTAAACTCTTCAGGGTTGCTCACTGTATTGTCTCATCCACTGACACACATTTCTGAATCGATGACCTACATAAATTCTCTTGTTATGTTCTTAGAGGACCCCCTCCCCTGATATCCCGCTTTCATTTCTCTCTGTCCAATTGATTGTTTTATTCCATTCCAACTTACAGGTGAACAGCAAAGAGGATTGTTTAATCATTCTGATTCCATTAACGAGTCCGTAAATACTTTTGAGAAGGCACCAAATACTTGTGCTATATTGCCTAATACTAACTGGCACATACAATGATTGAGCTAACGTTGAGCTCTGATTCATGTTATTTGTTTAATGACCCACTTTTTTAGCCAATCAGTAAAATATGAATCACATATTGGGCTTATTTCTTATCCCAGCGGTGAAAATATATTTTTTATTTTTACAACTAAGTAAAATTAGGTTGTTTAATTTAGTTTCAGACTAGTTTTTCTAGATTTTTATTTTATTTCACAATGTGGGAAATTAATTTGCAAGTATTTCATCTTCAAAATCAACCTTTGAATATGTGTTTGCAGTGTGCGTACACAATCACCCTACAATGATAAAAATCCACCCACTCATTTTTTAATCCCCATAAATCATAAGCAGTGTCTCAGAACAAGCTGTTCTCAGAATCTGTAAAAGGTGATGTCAGATGTTACAGGCCTGCCCACGACTGTTGACAGATACTTAACTTTTGACAGAGATTTTCTGTTTTTGTTTTATTGTTTGGGTAATATTAACTGCGTAAACCGCAGTATGTACCGTATAGTACACTGCTGTAACACATCTAATATAACCATATGATTTCTTGATGTCCCTTCACAGCAATAACTGACTGTTGTGCATTTGTGTGCATTTGACAGTTTAAGTGCAATAAGACACAAGAGAGAATTTAGTTTAGTTCACATGCCGTGTGCATGTGCTCAGAAAACCGTGTATCAGAAGTTTAAACTGATATGGTTTAAAACGCATGAATTCAGCACAATTGTCATGATAAACAAAAGTATATGAGGAACAAGCTGTGAAGGCACAGCCCTATTCTGGAAAAGGGGGCGGGAAGCAGCAGCTCATTTGCATTTAAAGACACATTCACAAAAACCACTCTACAACAAAAACGTGATCATATATATATACATATACATATACATGTACATATATGTGTGTGTGTGTGTGTTAGAGTAAACAGCTATTTGTTTGATGTTTTTGTTGTCTAAGGTTTATCTGATGTGTCAGTTTTCTTATGTGCCTGTTTTGCATATGATTTTTGGCCTAATAATATCCTGTTTAGATGAATAGAAACATCATATTGTGCAATATGGTGATCTGCACCAAACCACAAAAGATTACCGATGTGAGGCATCAAGTATTGACCTCTTTAATTGTCAGGTCGGATAAAGTTTGGATGGCAAGGAAAGCAACATCAATGTTATTAGCTATTTACTGTGACATTACACAGAACAGGTGCAAGCTACTGATTACAGATTGTATTATAATTTTTTGTTGTTGTTAATTAGTGGTGCATAATAGTAAGGAATGAACTTTCATAACCCCTAAGCTTGAGTAGCAAACGTTTCTATGCATTTTCTGCACCTTTTGTGCTCCAGACGACTTCTTTTCCCTTAGGCATACAATAAACATAGATTTATTCTACATTTGCATCATTAAAATGCATTTGATGTCTCTTTATTTGTTATTCATTTCATTTAAATGGCTATTTCACGTCTTTTTTGTTCACGTCTAGAGAAGTTCACGTCTAGAGAAATTGAATTACACAGCTGAATAATTTAGTTCAGAGATCTGAAGCCTTGGAAACACAATCCTTCAGACTTCTTGAGGTCAGTTTTATCAAGTATACGCTTGGTTACAGCTGTAGACGGAATGAACCCAGTAGCCCCAAACCCACAGACAAAAGCACTATAAAAGTCACCTGTGCTTTTGTTCAAATCGTGCAGACTGTAATGAGGAAAGACAAAAATGGTTTAAAAAAAATACTGACATGCCGACTTTGAAGTACTCATTATACGTTAACAAAGCAAAGACAGGAATAAAACAAGCTTTTCATGCAAAAGTGGGTTAGATGATTCAAACTGAAGCGTAGGGTTGTGGATAAAAGAGAGCTGCAGCAAAGCTTCAGTTTCACTCATTTAATAGTAATAAAAGCAGTCAGATCTGACATCTAAGCGCAGACATTGATCAGGCAGTCAAAGTTGAACGGCGGGATCAGCTACAAAGATAGTTTCCCTTTCACAAACACTTCCTTCATTTCTCCACACAAGGAAGATGAGTTTCAAACACAGCTGGGTGTTTTTCTTCTTCTTCTTCCAAATATAAGCCCCGTTTCCACACTATTACTGGTTTATTTAACCTAAATTTTCAGAAAGTGTATATACATGCACTGAAAGGCGTGGAAGTCTGCTTTTCACTATGCCCTACAAGACTATCCACAGTGGTTTGATAAGATTCAGGACGGGTATTCTGACTGCCTTTTTTGCCTGTATTTTAGCATTGCTGGGATTAAAGTTTTAGCTTCGTGAAACACTCCGTGGTCAGTTGTTCTTCAAGGTGAATATTGAGGTTTGCTGTCACTTCTGCTGCAGCTGATTTATTGTTTGGACATGATCGGTTTCAATGTACAATGGCCCCTCTCATTAACTTTTCCATTTTTTTGCCCACTATTCTTCTTCACTAATGAAGTCTCGCCATCTTTTGTGAATTCATTCATAACCATTGCACTTAAAACACCAAATAATTGGGCTGTTAAGGATACAGATGTTTCTGCTAAACAGGCTCCTATGATTTACCATTTTTGGAGTCACCCATTTCACCAAGCACTTGGTGTACTAAACACTATATTAAACTGACATACAAACTAGAGAATAGACAGTAGAAAGATAAATAAAAGATAAACGCATCTTTTTTTCAACTGTAGCCTAAACAAATGATATTAACCCCTGTATGTATTAATTGCGGTTCACATATTAGTGCAATGTAAAATCCATATCTAATCGATTCTATTAGGGCACATTCTCGATCTCGACTGCCCCTGCATGGTTGTCCTATAGGTTTCTAGGTTAGCTCAAATCTCTGAACACACACTGTGTTTGTGAGTTGTCAGCTTTATGTGTGTTGGTAATCATCGGAACGCTGGATCGATATTCCCTGCCTCCAGGCGAGAAAACTGGGTCATGGCGGCATCTTTTCTTTCCATAAAACTCATCCTTATTCTAACTGAACTCTGAATTAATTCCATTTGGGTACGATACTGTACAATTCAATTAAACTGTTGTTTTGATTAATCCTTGCTATATGTATATATATATAATAATCTGCTTTTAAAGAACAGTGTGATATAGTCTGATACCAAACCCCTGCTCACCATCCCCCTGCCGATGTTAATTAGCACTAGGGCAGACGAGAGCTCTGCAGAATGCCAGCTAATTTGAAGGGCCAGAGGGCTGGGCCAATGCACTTTAGCCCTGTAATTTTCCACAGTGTGGCAGCCGTTTCCTAGAACAGCCATTCTGTACTGTACAAAGGAAGAGGATGCAGGGATCTCCACGCTACCCACTCACAGATCACTTCATTCAGGGCCATGGTGACATTTGATGTAGTTTGTTCAAAAGGGATGAACATATAGTACACTTGTTTTTGTTCTGTACAGTACAGTTCTGTATAGGGGCCTGAATCCAAATGCCCCGGCTGTGTTCATTTATGATTTGCATGTCATGCATTTAAAAACATGCATGCATTATGCATAGTAGACATGAAGAAGATGACGAAAGCCCAGTGTTATCATGTTTGTTTTTATTTCTACAATTTATGAGCTGTGAAAAACATGCTTTTTCTGTATAATATCCTGTGGTCAAAATAAAAACCGTTGTTGTCCGTTGTTGTCAACAAACATCAGATATAAAAGCAATGAATCAACAGTAAATTACCAGCAATTTCGAGCACCTTATTATAGTACTTTCTTTGAAATCAGTCTTTCCAGCCAATCAGTGTCCATTGTGAATGAGTATTTCTCATTTATTTGAAATAGAAAACTTACAGTTCTTCTTAGAAGCACTCATGGTTTTCATTTTAGTAGATTGAAAACATTGAATTATGGTTTTGAGGTATTGCTGACATCAGATGCAGCTCATTGAAAGTAGATGTGTCTTCAAGGCTAATAAATCAATACTGTTTCTTATTCATTCTTTAGTTTTATTTGCCTCTGTTCTTCCTTCCATTGTCACAGCCTAATGACCTCCAAGAAGGCACAATAAGAATTAGCACTGACATTTTTATTGAGAAAACGTGCAGCCCCTTAAAATCAGCCTCTGTCTAAAAGATATGCATTATCTGGTCTTTATGGAAGTATCTGCATTATTTTTTTAGCAAAGCCCCAGAGGTGAATGAGACCTAATAAAGTGGACAAAATGGGAAATCTATTGAAAGTAAAGTGAAATTGTGTTGTGTCCTAGCAAAAGGTCACTGCATGGTCTACTCAGCCATGCATGGTGACAGCCACTAGTTACCCAGCTCCCAGAGTGCCTTTTATTAAACTCTTAGCATTGCACTTTCTGATGTCTTTAAGACTGAGAATTGAGTTGGTATAGAGAAGATAAATGATTTGTAACTAAAGGATCCTTAAGTCTTCTGAAGACATGCTGTAAAGTAATAAGTTGAATATAGAACCGAGTAATTGAGTAGTTCTAAGCCAGTCTTTATTCACAACATTTACAAACATCAACAGCAAGAATGAAGAACGCTATGATCTGAGCTGTTTTTGGTGTGTGTCGTGGGATTCGAGATAATGGAGATGGAATGTAAATGCACAATTTACATGATTGAACGAGCATAAAAAAAAAGACTTAATCTTCTATGACAACTTGCATTGTTATTTATCGAGGCTAAGAAAGCAACACAACGCTGCAGACAACAGGTAGCTAAATACTGCTATTATTGCTTTTTCCATGTTCATGGAGTAAATATTTTCACATGGCTTTTTAAAAACTTCTGGTAGCCGGTGTTTCATATGCATTTGGCCAGTCAGTGTACACATACATCACTGGTTCTATAGAACTGTTTTAGACCCCACTCTGGAGTAGGAGCGAATTTAGTTCCCCAAAAGGAAGATCCTGGAACTAAATGCATTCAAAAACACTTCTGCCAGTAGTTCTAGGAACTATGAAAAGGTTCCTTCGAAACGGTACGAAAGCCCCTGTTGAGTTCCTTCAGAGTCATGAATGAATCAACTGTTTCATTAAAAAGATAAAAATAATAATTACAATGATTCATGCACAAATCTGAAATGGCTGCTTCTGCTATGAATGTCAAGGAAAGCACCACTTTTATGATGCTTTATGCTGCTTTTGGTTCTGAAGCCATGAGGAGTGTATTCTAACTTAAATTTAGACAACACAAATGTGCGTGTTCATTGAATTGCATGGAAAAAAGACACTTATTGGATGAATTATTCCTTTATGCAGGGACTAATTTATGATTCAGTTTTGGTGAAGCATATGCAGATTAGATGACATCACTTCCCAAATTGCTTTCTACAACAATCAGCTATTTTAACACACTGGGTTTTTCACCCAATCTTTTATTCATCATCTGCATTGACAAAAGTGTGTCATAGTGCTCGACTGTATGCCTGCCTGTCTCTTGTTTGATTTCTCAAACCATTGATGGCAGATGAAGCAATCGAAAGGATGGGAGACGAGGCACGTGTCCCGCGGTCCACCTGACGTCTGCGTGGAAATGAGCCACCTCCACAGGTGCCATGGTGACAAACGGTAGCCTTTCATTTTTTAACCTCCATTTTCAGTACATCCAAGCCAGGCAGAAAGAATTATTTTTTCAACAAAAGATGGAAACTAATATGTTCTGAATGGACAGGAACTGGGCGAGGGAGAAATAGGTCATGAAAAAATGAAATGGAACTTTTTTTTTTTTTTTACATTTTAATGCAGTTTTTCCTCGTTTAAATATCTAAAGCGAATAAATTAGGGAATAATTGGGATTTACTTGCGGGATGCAATAGGATCAGTCATCAATATTTAGGCTCATTTTCACAGGAAAGAGAAATGCTGTAGATTTTAAAAGTATATGTCCAGAGTTATTTTTACACTACCACATAGCAGCCAACACCTATTGACTAAAAGCTAAAACAGCGAATTAGATTTTTTTTACATGGTAAAGACGTGTTGTATTGGGATAGACATGTCCGTAAATGTGCTCTGAGCCCCAGAGCAGACACGTGTTGTGGCTTCCACGTGTTTCCATACAGAATCGTGAACATGGACAATAGATCAGGAGAATTTGAGCTTCACTCTGTTGTTTAAATTGACCGTAAATGCAGTGTTTTTCCTTTTTCTCTCAGTCGTTCTTTATACAGGAGCTGTTGTGTCAGGTAATCAGAGTATTACAGAATCTGTGCAATATGGAAACGTTTGAGAATGTAGAGTCAGGGGACGGCACCAGATGTACAAAAATAGCTCATATCAGCAGATGTTGTTTGATACAGACTAAGCAGGAGCTTACTCTTCATTTATGTCTATCAAATTTTCATTCACTTGTTTGTTCTATCTTGTGTTAGTACTTAGTTTGTTTATCTGTCTGTCTGTCTGTCTAAATTCAAAATCAGAGAACTTTGAGAATTTACCAATTATAGCTGGTTATTCATATGACATTTTATACTAAATTGGTCAATCATAAAAAGGCAATAAGCAAATATTCAGTTTATATTTAGTGTATTATTGCTTATATGTGCTACTTTTCTCTTATGCTCACCAAGGCTGCATTTGTTTGATCAAAAATAAAGTACAAATTGTAGTTGTGTTATATAGTAGTATTATTAAAATTTTATATGTTTTAAACTGTAATTCATTCCTGTGACGCAAAGCTGAATTTTCAGCATCATTGCTCCAGTTTTCATGATCACATTATCCTTTTGAAATCATTTTAATATGCTGATTTGCTGCTCAAGAAACACTTGTTATGTGTTATTAATGTTAAAAAGTTCAGCTGTTTAATGTTTAATGTTTGATATTTTTTTTCCGGTTTCATTGAGGAACAGAAAGTTCAAAAAGCTTATTTATTAATGGAAATTATACCAAAGTCTTCTTGTCACTTCTTGATCAATTAAATAAATTTTTGCTTAATAAAAGTATTAATTTCTTAAAAAAACAAACAAACAAAAAACAAAACTATGGAATATATAAAGAATTTATAATTAGTATTATATATAAGTATTATATATAATTACATTTTAAATTTTAAATGTAATTTAATTAAATTTTTTATTTAATTTAATAAAATGTAATTTTTTTGATTTTTTGATTTTTTGATTTTTTAATTTTAAATTTTTTTAATTTTTTAATTTTTTAATTTTTTTATTTTTTAATTTTTATATATAAAGAACTTTTCACTTGCACAGTGGATGTTTTGAGGTTCCTAGTGAATGCAAGTTGATGAATGCCCTGTCCAGCATGTGCTCAACTAATTTAGCCTTAAGAGGGAAGCCATCTGCTTTCCAGAACCTCATCCGGAGAGGGATGTAGAGAGACACATTGGCTGGTTTCTACTGGGTGGCACCAAACCTAATGAAGCTGGCTGGTGTTCTGTTCTCTCTGTGATTGGCAGCAGTAGTAGTGTCTACACATCTTGTCATAAAACCCTATCAGGTTTTGTTTGGGTCCATCAAAAAGCAGCAGAACACTAAAATAACCTGTTTTATTCTTACCATGTTTTTCACCTATTGCCAAATTTAGTCAGTGTTGTGTTCTGATGAGAGCTAATATGTGCACATAGACAAAATTTGCATTGGTTCATGCAGTTGATTTATGATTAAATGTAATGCTTCTATCTCTCACTCGATCTAGGAAATTTGCATTTTGTGCTAAGTACTACAAATACATTTACAAATGTCTGATATACTTAAAGTCAGTAGAACAACTAATTTTGTGCTTAATGTACTTTAATTGTGCAAAAGTACAGCTAAGACCCAAATAAAGATATACTGAAGTATATTTAATTGTGCTTAAGTGGAAGTAATTACACTTTAAATAGCTTGCAGAGATCATACAGTCCTTATTAATAGTGATATTAAAACACATTATAGGCATAATAATGTGCACTGTGCTCCAATATTCCTAATAAAATGTCAATCTAATGTTATATCAGTAAGTCTTAAGCGATATGTCAATAAATATGTTAAGGGATTTGATGTATACTTAGTATGAAAAAAATGTATTTTATTAAACTTGTAACCAGGTTTTCCTTCAAGGCAGGGTCAATATTTCATCATCAGCTCTTCCTGAAATCGAAGTGATAGTATCTGCTGAGAATTAGAGCTGTAACCTCTCAAGGATATCACTCTCTGATAAAACTGCCTGCTCTGTCATGCAGAATCCCATGCACATCCGGACATGAGTGTGGATACAAAAAGGGTTTTTCCTCTGAGAAGAGTGCTGATGTCTGTGTTGTTCCCATGTGTTTTAAAAAGTAAAGCCCTAATTTTTTCACTATAGGGCTTTGGGATGATATGAAATGTTTAATGAGTTTAAAAATGTATGCAGAGTCACGATTAATCTTGAGGATTTCATTAGATTTAGCCATTTGTAACTGCTTCCTACATGCAGCCTTGAGTTTATTGCATAGGTGTCAGATCGTGTTAAAATGTCATGAAAATTATAGCATTTATGTCTTTTTGTCTCATACTTTAGACACTTTCATAGATTTCTGTTGACAGTTCTGACGTTATTGTTTTTGAACTGTGCACTTTCTGTAGTTCATAATGGTCTATTTGTATTCATCCTGCTGGAGCTGGCAACATTAGAACTTATTTAAAATGCATTAGGCCTGATGCCTGCATCAATGTTTCCACAGACAGCCGATTGCTCAGCAGCGGTCAGATCAATACCGTCACAGGAACAGTCAACGCCTCACTCAACCGTGTACTTGTATGTCTGTGTTTTTCTGCGCAGTGGCTTCTTTAGAAATTTCCTAGCTGAGTGTTTCTGTAAATACATGATGCTCTTATTCATGCTCTATTTAGATAAATCTCTATAGGATGAATAACTGAGCGTGAGATTGAATGATACAGGGATAAGTGGCAACATTTGAATGCTTTAGAAGGACTTCTGATAAATAATATCCACAATTATTATAATTCATTTTAATGCAGTCACTTTAATTGTAATAATAATGAGGCATTATGAATTTATGACTTTTAATATTTAAAATGTGAATTCATATTTTCATAATACATCGTGTCAGAGTCACTCAGAATACATTAATTAATTATGCACATCAATATTAGCAAATTTGGCTTATTTTGCATCTTCATCCTTACATATGCAGAGCACACACACTTTATCTACTCATAGAAGTTTGACTGGGACATTAATACGTGAACTTTTCTTTGTTCATTATTCATGGTCTTGAATTCCAGAAAGTTGCAGTATTGAGTCAGTTCATGTGAAACACTGATAAATTCTGAATTACGTCTGACAGGGTTTAGAGTCTGTTATTGCGGTGAGTCAGATTTGCTGATGAAAAAACCAAACCTACTTATCTGATTTTTACATTCTTTTTCCAATTCCGGTTTCATGTTCATTCGTTGACATTTTAGTTTTGACATCTCGTAGCCCTACCACACAGTCTGTCTGGATTATTTATTATTCAATACTGAAAAATATCTGTGAAACATCAGTGCAAGACACTTGAGAAGGCATATATAGTAAGGTCAGTGCTGTTGGTACTGAAGTGTGTGAAGCCTCAATATAAGGCTTTGTGCAGTGGGCTGCATTACGTTCCATAATTCAAACCAGACTCTTGAACTCCAGTGAGACAATGGCAGTTGTACATTATCTGGGTGCAATAACCCCATTAACATCCGGCTGTGCTGTGTGTGCATGAGTCTTAAGCCTTTCTGGCTCTGGTAGTTTGGTTGAAATGCATATTTACGGCTTTACATTTATGTTTAGTTCATGCGCTAACAGTTGCATTCTTACTAAAGGCTTAATACCCAAATAAGTTCACATGTTTTGTTTGTGATGAATTTCGCAGGAAGCCAAATGAAACCACAGTGTTAGCATAAGCCATCGATTCTCAACTATAGGGGAGACACAACTTGTGTTGATGAAATTGTTAATGTTGATTATGGTAGCACTTTATTTTACAGTCCTGTTCCCCATGTACATACTACGTACTTATTATAGTAATTACAATAACTATGTAATAACTAGGTACTAACCCTGAACCAAGCCCTAAACCCAACCCTACCCCATGTATTTACCTTGTATTACCAAAACTTTCTTAGATAAATACACTGTAAGTACACTATAAGTACATGTTAGTACACGTACTGTAAAATAAAGTGCAACCGATATTATAGTACTGTTAATATTGTGTTACTTATAGTTTTTTTTTTTTTTTTTTTTTTTTGGAAGGTTGGACCTTCAAAATGGTTGAAAACCATTGGTATGAACTATTCTGATGCATATCTACTGTCAGTATAAAAAGTGTTAATCTGTGAAAATGTAGCAGTGAGTCATAATTCATGTTCATTTCAAAGATCATCTGAATAGGTGAAGAAATGGTTTAAGTAGTCATTAGCTTAAAGAGTCATGAAACATGTAAACACTTTTCAAGAGAATGCTTACAGGTAATTATATATCAGGTAATGTTCATTCATGTTGTTTTCTTCTTGGTTTGAAATCATAAATGTATACATAATAAGTGAATTTTTGTTTACATTAGATTTTTTTTAACAAAATCCTGGTCTCTAACCATAAATCTTAGGGTCTACGGTTGTGCTCTAGTCTCATAATCGCATAAAAATATGACTTCTGGAGACTTTTTAATGAAACGTGAGCCCTATAGACTTTGAGTTTGACAGCCCCAGGAAAAAGACATTCATAATGGTTCAAAATGACATGAGAGAGAATGACAGTTTTTAGCAAGAGAGTCCAGTTGGCCCGTTTTATAACAATTGAATGTATCAGTATGCAAACTGTACTTGCTAGAAAAATCGCAATAGATATATCCTCACTTATGTGTTTTATTAATTCCCCAATGCTCTGAATTTCGGCAGCATACATCTCTGATCAGAGAAGCAGGAAATTGCTGCTCAAACAGATCAGATCCATCAGGCAGATTTGAGGAGGCTCTGAAACTGCAGGATTCCAGAATCAGTTTGAACAGACTGTCCTATTCCACAGCCTGAAACCTTGATAGGCCTCATTGAACATAATGTTAATATCTCTAAAGTTCAGAAATGGTGTGTCATCCCAATTTAAATGCTGAACAGCATATTCCCTGATAACTGGTGTCAAGGGAAATCATCTTTCTGTGTAGATAATTTTAGCATGTCCTACAGAAGTCTTGTCGAAAATGAATCAAATTATCTTGATGTTTTGACATTAAAGAGTTGATGAGCTATTAACAAAAGCACACAGACCTTATCTTCCTGTCCAAAAAGACCATCTATTTAAATAAGAAACTGAACACAGAAACTTGCATGAACTAATGACTGAACTTATAGAAAATGGTCATGTAATGTGTGGTTTTACGCCACAAAAATAAGAATAGTTGACCAAAAGGGTTGTCTTAAGTCACAGTGTCACATATTTCCTTTCAGAAGGGCATGAGGCGCAGGTGTGTGCAGAAGAGCCGTTTTCATGTTACTTGCACCATCTCAAGGCTTCTTTGTCGTAAGTATGTTTTAAAATACAAAGGCAGATACAAAAAGAAAGTAGGTCAAGGAAGACCTGTTCCTGGTAAATTGTGGATGTGACGTTTGAGATGTCGATGTACTGTACCTTTGTGTTAAGGAAGACCTTCATGGTGAGTTCAACCTATTTGTTTTGTGTCTTCAGACAAACAGCAAGACTTTATCCTCAAGCTTTTTTTTTTTGCCCTATTAGAGTATACAAGAAGACGACAAAAAATCTTGCATTAATGTAATCTAGTTCTATGCTTCACACTACTTTCCCTTGGGTTCACATTCCTATTTGCATGTTTGCATTCTTAATCTAGTGATACACTGCATTTTTGGCAGCCTATTTATTTATAAAATCTGAGATCCAAAACAGTGAGGTTAAATTAGCAACTTTCCAATGGTGCATTTTGACTGTCAGTGTCTATTTTGTGCACATAACTTGGTTTAACTACAACAGGTAAACAGGTCAGGTTGTGTTTGCTCGGACTAGATTAACAATATTGATTTGTAGATTTTAATCAATACAGTTTGCTGAACGGACTCATATCTCATGTTTCTTCAACTGTTTCATCCGTGGAAAGACGTCTGTAAAATAGCTTGTAAAAATGTCACTTATTGTTGCATTTCCATCAGGAAAGCAGTGCAATGTTAGTTAGCTAGAAAAAATTATTTTAGAAAAGAGAATTTTTTAAAAATGGTGTGTATTGATGTCTTTCCGTGGTTGAAACAAGATACCCTCTGATATTCATTCATGTTTATTTCACACCAAAACTATTAAAGAGGAAGAGATGATTGGTTCACATGCTGCTTGAACTGAGGCAGAGATCTATCACAACACATTAAAAACTCACAAAATGGTATTTATTGTTTGAATTTCTAAAAAAATGACAAAATTGAAAAGTTAAGACTTTAATTTGTACCTAAAGTAACCTGCTGTGTCTTGTCTGTCAGCAGTCATCAATGTCCTCTTTGCTTCGCAATGTATTTTTCACTGCGTAAGAACATGATGTGTAACATGAGGGTGTGGTTATTGCAAAGGATCAATTAAAATATTTGTAAAACTCAGTTTTTATTTTAATGTTGATAGAATTTTCCTTTTTATTTTTTTTAGATAAACTAGACAGAAGAGAAAATGTTGGGCAGTTTTAGCAGGAACTGGAATTTTCTCAGATGCTGAAAGTTTATGTGACCATGTAGAATCCTTGAATATGTAATATTTCACCTCTGATCTTATCAAGGATCCCTCAGTTCTGGATTGATGTGGTGCTTTATATTGTGGTGTGTTTTGTGTAGTGTTGCTCTAGGCTAATCTGTATCGTGCTGTTCATTATCCTGTGTTCCGTTTGTGTGTTCCTCTGAGCTGCGGTGTGTGTGTGTGTGTGCTGCATACGGTTGCAGTGACTTAAGAGAGCAGCATGAGAAGATACCGAAGCTCTCCAGGAGACGTGACAGTCATGCTGATCTGCTCTCCGCTGCGGTGATATATCTCTACCTCCCACACTGACAGCCCTTTCCCAGAGGCCCCCTCTCTGCCATTTAATATATTATGCTCTTCAGACGAGGTGGACATTTATCACGGCCTTGGATATTTTCTGAAGCTGTCAGTTGTTTCTGCCTCTCCTCAAACTCAAACTAAAATCCCAAAGTGGCTTGTATACATTTCTGTATTATCAGTTACACTGAATGATAAGTTTGCAATGCTGCTGTGACACCTCTTTGGAAAGAGTTTTCTTTTATTGTAGCTTGAATTAGTTTGCATAGCTGAGCATTGCATTGAGACTTTGAGAACAAAGCTCAAGTACGATACATGTGCAGGTAATCGGAATTTGAATGAGCTTTGGTGTGTGTGACTGACAGTTTATCTATACACGAGGACATCATTCAGGATGTGCCTAATCCCACTTAAATCTCTGCTCTGCCCATTAAAACAGAAACATCACAACACATAAGTGCAGAAAAAGCAGTTTTTCTTAACTGTCGATGGTGGATGGAAAATGGTGCATCTGCTTGAATCAGCTGGACTGTAGCGTGGCCTGTCAAACGCTGTCTCTCGCTTCATCTCGCTCTCTTTTGCTCTTTTCTGACAGTGGGATTATACCCAAGGCTCAGTTCTCACCAATCATGCAAAGAGGTCCCAACCAACTGGATTTACCAGATTAACTGGATTAGGAGGCCTAACTTTAATCATTTTGGAAAAGAAAAATATCAGTGGCAAGCAAAAGTTGCATTGTGGTTCTGTCACACAACGTGCAAATATAATTTGCACTGTCTGCTCTGTCATTTTGCATAGTGGAAGTGTAGAAATGTAGCATTTCCTTATGTCAGTCATGAGAGAGAAGTTATTTCATGCATTCATGCACATATTGTGCTGTGTGCAAAACTGCTGACTCCTTCACTACATAATGTCACATAGTTCACTATATGAGGAAGGAGTACACAAAATTGTATGAATTGTATTGTATGAACTCCATATAATATTGCACAGTTTTTATGATATTGTCATTTAATATTTTTAGATGACTTTTACATGAAAAAAAAAATTATTTGTATGTACAGTATTGTTCAAAATAATAGCAGTACAATGTGACTAACCAGATAATCAAGCTTTTTTGTATATTTTTTATTGCTACGTGGCAAACAAGTTACCAGTAGGTTCAGTAGATTGTCAGAAAACAAACAAGACCCAGCATTCATGATATGCACGCTCTTAAGGCTGTGCAATTGGGCAATTAGTTGAAAGGGGTGTGTTCAAAAAAATAGCAGTGTCTACCTTTGACTGTACAAACTCAAAACTATTTTGTACAAACATTTTTTTTTCTGGGATTTAGCAATCCTGTGAATCACTAAACTAATATTTAGTTGTATGACCACAGTTTTTTAAAACTGCTTGACATCTGTGTGGCATGGAGTCAACCAACTTGTGGCACCTCTCAGCTGTTATTCCACTCCATGATTCTTTAACAACATTCCACAATTCATTCACATTTCTTGGTTTTGCTTCAGAAACAGCATTTTTGATATCACCCCACTAGTTCTCAATTGGATTAAGGTCTGGAGATTGGGCTGGCCACTCCATAACATTAATTTTGTTGGTTTGGAACCAAGACTTTGCCTGTTTACTAGTGTGTTTTGGGTCATTGTCTTGTTGAAACAACCATTTCAAGGGCATGTCCTCTTCAGCATAGGGCAACATGACCTCTTCAAGTATTTTAACATATGCAAACTGATCCATGATCCCTGGTATGCGATAAATAGGCCCAACACCATAGTAGGAGAAACATGCCCATATCATGATGCTTGCACCTCCATGCTTCACTGTCTTCACTGTGTACTGTGGCTTGAATTCAGAGTTTGGGGGTCGTCTCACAAACTGCCTGTGGCCTTTGGACCCAAAAAGAACAATTTTACTCTCATCAGTCCACAAAAATGTTCCTCCATTTCTCTTTAGGCCAGTTGATGTGTTCTTTGGCAAATTGTAACCTCTTCTGCACATGCCTTTTTTTTAACAGAGGGACTTTGCGGGGGATTCTTGAAAATAGATTAGCTTCACACAGACGTCTTCTAACTGTCACAGTACTTACAGGTAACTCCAGACTGTCTTTGATCATCCTGGAGGTGATCATTGGCTGAGCCTTTGCCATTCTGGTTATTCTTCTATCCATTTTGATGGTTGTCTTCCGTTTTCTTCCACGTCTCTCTGGTTTTGCTCTCCATTTTAAGGCATTGGAGATCATTTTAGCTGAACAGCCTATCATTTTTTGCACCTCTTTATAGGTTTTCCCCTCTCTAATCAACTTTTTAATCAAAGTACGCTGTTCTTCTGAACAATGTCTTGAACGACCCATTTTCCTCAGCTTTCAAATGCATGTTCAACAAGTGTTGGCTTCATCCTTAAATAGGGGCCACCTGATTCACACCTGTTTCTTCACAAAATTGATGACCTCAGTGATTGAATGCCACACTGCTATTTTTTTAAAAAACACCCCTTTCAACTAATTCAACTAATTGCCCAATTGCACAGCCTTAAGAGCGTGCATATCATGAATGCTGGGTCTCATTTGTTTTCTGAGAATCTACTGAACCTACTGGTAACTTGTTTGCCACGTAGCAATAAAAAAATATACGAAAAACCTTGATTATTCTGGTTAGTCACATTGTACTGCTATTATTTTGAACAATACTGTATATTATTTAAATGTATAAATAAATAAATGGATTTTAATTGTAATACTCTAAAAATAGAATTTTGCTGCCTTTGAAAGGTTTAGGAGGATTGGTCTGCTCAGAAAATATACATCCAGGTCATATTTCTTCAGAGGAATAAAATAGGACATTAGAAAATAATGTTTCATTTTGCTCAATGCAATAAATGGTATAGTTTTAATGGTATAGTGTGTTTGTCTCACACATATGTTGTGCAGAACTAAATAAAACAAAACATTGTAATAGAGTCATTTGTACAGTACTATAATACCGTAATTAGAATTTAATAAGAATAATCAATAGCAAAAATTAAAATTAATAATTGATGAAACCTGCAAAGTAAAACATGTTAAATTACAGCAATAAACTGATGCCACAAATGCAAAAAAAAGAAGAAGATTAAATACAAATACAAATAATAGTAATAAAAATAATCTTGAAGTTGGCTTTATTTACTTCATACCAATTTTTGATGTGAAAAGTGAATTTGAAAAGTTGTTGTAAAATCTTTAACTTTGTCTGGATGAAGCTGTGGACCTCCCAGTGTGCTTCACAGAGAATGTGTCGTGTGTGTGGTCAGGTGAGAGTGATAAAAATCGCAGCTCTGCACAGAAATGTCATCGGAGCGATTTACTGTCTCTTACTGTGGCGCTGAAGCTCATCTGCTACACTACTATAAATAGGGTAATGCAGATGCTTTTCCCTGTGACTTATAAACTCAGAGCTTACAACTGATAAATCCAACTTGTTAGTAAGAAAATGCAATGGTTTGAAGCTGATCTCTGGGATGAGATAAATGTACAGATGCACCATTCTGTTCACCATTTTATACTGTGTGTGCACATTATATGGCATGTGCAGACAGTCAAAACACTGAGAGTTACATTGAAACAGGTGAATCGAGGGCGTGTTTGTTGTTTGTCCTCGGTTTGCCCTGTTGTGAACTTTTCTCCATCATACACACTCTCATAAAGCATTTATTAACTTACCTCCCCCTTCCATTTAAGCCTCTGAGATCACATTAACTCTCTTAAGGAGCTCAGAAGACACACTGTGTAAACAATACTGTCATTGGCCAAAAGATGTGAAGAACACAGCCATAAACTATCCACAAGACTGGCTTGCTGCTGACGTCAGTTCAGTTCACAATCAGCAATGAACCTATGTTTCACCTTCCTGGAACACCTGGCCAGCTAGTTATGTAGTTAGTTATGGTAGTTTGGTATCAATAATGATCTGTGATAGAACTAATGAGGTTATGAGATTTTCATTTTTTTTTTACTTCTTTTATGTATTTTAAATCTAAAATGTATTTTTCTATGCAGATTATGTATGCTGTATGCATGATCTCAAATAGGGTGACAGCATTTAAGTAGAGCATACATTTTTTTCAAGTGTTATATTTCATTATAATACTATTTAATAATCATTTATTTCATAAGTTTGGGGTCATTAACATATAAGTAGTCTCTTATAAAATGCTTGCAAGGCTGCTTTTGTTTGATCAAAATTATTATAAAAAACGTAATGTGGAATATAACAATTTGAAACAAGAGTTTTCTCTTTAAATATATTTTAACATGTGACTTATTCATGGAAAAGCTGAATTTTAAGCAGCCATTACTTCAGTCTTCAGTGTCACATGATCATTAAGAAATCATTCTGTTATGCTGAACTGAACATTTCTTATTGAAATAATAAGAAATGTTCAGTTCCTTAATCATTTTGTGAAACCGTATGGGATTATTTGATGTAAAGAATGTCAAAAGTAATATATTTATTTGAAATAAAATCCTGCATAAAACACGTTTGTTATGAATTATAGTAGTTTTACTGTAACAAAACGGTAAAAATACCGTTAGGCAGCATGCATGGACTTGTAAGAACACTTTTGAGTGTATTTGTTTTTGAACAAGCATGTTATATTGTTGATGTTTTACACATATAAAACAGGCCTACTGGTGTGAACACACAATATCACACAGAGACTTTTTTGTCGGTTCTAAACCAACAAATGCTACAGAAGACACACTGTAAACCCAAATGCTCAAAATAATTAAACTGATTGAGTAGTATAAACTTAATTTTCCAAAAAAGTTCTACTAACTCAAGTAGTTTGGGTTTGTGTGACTTTTTAATAGTTTTTGAGTGATTTAAAATTATTATTTTTGATTAACTGAAACAACTTGCTCATTAAGTAAGTGTCACTTAGGAATATAATTTAACTTTACTTATTTTTTATTTTTATTTTTTTAGTTGTTTCAACATGATGTCTGCATATGACATTAGTAAACTTTGTGTGTGTGTGCGCGCGTGTGTGGTGAAGCAATTTGTCACCTTTAATTAAATTATATACATATAAATAAGTTAAAATAAAATAAAAACTTCATTTGACTAATGAAGCTTGTGTCTTCATGAATTCAGCTTTAAAAATTATTTTGCAAGAAAAATATTACATAAATATTACAAATTTTACATACACAAACGTTAACACTAACCAGAACAGCTGTTTTAATGTGTGCACAAAATACAATATTATATTATATATTATATATCTATTATATATACAGTATTATATATAGAATGGGCCTTTATCACATGCAGTAAAAAAAATGTTTGTTTAAAAAACTTTTCCGTTGACGTAAGGGTCGTTATTTTATTGGCTTACGCGGCTAACGTGCTCCAAGGTCAGTGTGAGACTTTTACGACGTTGTGGGAGCGCGCAACGCTTGGATAACGTTTGCTTTGGCGCCACAAAATACTGCAGTGAGTGAGGAGGATCTCAGCTTCAAGTTGTCGGCAGTTATCACGGTAAGTGTTAAATGCATTTTAAATAGGCGCTTATCTAGTGAACAGTTGCAACAGTTTAGTCTAGAAAAAACTTTAAATAGCGTTCACCAGTTACGTATATTTACATCCAAAAGTAATGGATGTCCTGCAAGGAATAACTGATGAAATGGGCCTGAAAAAAAAATGAACGGCGAACGGGCGAAGCATATGTTACACATTAGTTAACTTCTATATCATTTTCGAACGGATCATAGTCTATATTTCCGCTTGCACAACGTACGAGACAATGTAACTTTGCCTAACGTTCCATTTGTTTTATTTAAAGACATTAGACACGCGATTTAAAAATAAACATTAGTTACTAATTTTGTCTGGTGTGCAAAAACACTATATAACTTGGAAAAAATACTTTTCCCAATGAGGTGATGTGCCACTGATACGCAATTTGGGGAGTTGGAGAGCACGTGCCATTGCAGAAATGTGCCTGGAAATCCTCTGAACACTTTCATATATTTTAAGTCTAATATGGTAAAATGATATAGACCTGTTACGCGTTCAAGTTTTGACTGATGACATCTGTTTTGACATATAAAACACTGTGGCCCACAACTATCACATTCCGGCTTAATATTTAACAGCTGCAACTGTCTATTATATAGTAGTCCCCTTTATGTTTGGTGTTACATCAACATAACTTTTTGCATGTTTCATTACTGGATAAATAATTCAAATTTCTCACAAATTATTCAGTGAAAATTCATATTTAATGGTTAAGGTTACTTGTCGGCACCTATTGGCGTAACAACGTAATTGTGCCATGTAAATTATGATCTTTCAGAATATATATTGCAGTTTCAATCGAGATCTTTTAACAATTAATCGTGCAGCTCAAGTGGTAGCTGTATTCTCTGGTCATGGTCATGTAACCTGTTTGTTGAATTGTACTCGGATAATTAAACTGTTTTTTTTCTTTTTTCTTTTTTGGAGCTATACACTTTCTAACATTAATTTTGTTTTTCTTTCAGGTTGTTGGCTTCAATATGATTTGGCAGTGTAAGTTGTGTTCAGCTTCTTTTACTGAACGACTGCAAATATTTAAGCACTACAGACTGCAGCATAGCCACTTTTCCAGTGTATGCCCCCTTCCATGCATCTACAATTATTGCATGTGTACATTTAAGACTTTTAATAGTCTTAGAACTCATTTGGCAAGATGTCACACTCACCAATTTGGCAGTAGTGCAGAACACTGTCAGCAGTCTCTGTTGTTTAAATGCCCTTTATGCCCATTTCAGCAGCATTTTTCTGAATCTGTTGTCTTCTGCCATCTTAGAAGGCATTTAAGAAATCATGAAACAGTGGCTTGCCCATATAAGGATTGCAGCTTTACCACTAATGTGTACTCTACATTCAATTCTCATAAAAGTAGATCACACCAAGCAAGTGTTTCGTCAGACTTTAAAAATGACATTGTCAGTGAAGTTGCTCAACCCAGTATTCCTGCAGTTGATGGTGATTTGAATGAAGAACCTTCAGGTATAGATGAGGATCCATTGGGGGATGATGGTGTGTGTGACACTGACAAACTAAAACAAGATCTCAGAATGAATTTATCTTCCTTATTTCTAAAGATGCAGGCAATCCTCCATGTCTCAAACACAGCTACCCAGGAAATAGTGGAGCATTTAAATCAGGTCTGCTTCTTATCGCAGCCTTTGATCAAGAAGGAAATTCAAGATATATTGCAGAGAAATGGTTGCAATTTGGCAGAATCTGCACTGGATGAGGTTGTAAGTGGAGTTATGGACTCTAATGTTATATTTACTAGTACTTCTAATTGTGCAGAGTTATCCACATCGAAGCGCAGAAAAATCTTTTTTGAGCACAACTATCCATGTGTAATGCCAATTGAGTATCAGCTGGAGCAACTTGGACATTCCATAATGTATGTTCCTATCCTTCGAATGATTCAGGAGTTGTTTAAGAACACAGACATTCTAAAAATAATTACTGATCCAAATACCAATTCTGGTCAATATGCATCATGTTGCAATGGCTCTTATTTCCTTGAAAATGAATTATTTTCAACCGGTGATCTCATTTTACCCCTCCAGCTATATATTGATGATCTTGAAATTGCCAACCCACTTGGCACATCACGTAAAATTCACAAACTTTGTGCTGTTTACTGGGCATTTGCCAATATGCCACCAAAACACAGATAAACTTTACACAATATACAGCTAGCATTGCTTGCAAAAGTGACAGACATCCATAAGCATGGGTATGCAGCTGTACTTGCTCCATTATTACGTGATGTTCATATTCTTGAACAGGATGGTGTCTTTATTGAAAGAGCTGGTCGCAATGTCAAAGGTACCATCTTTTGTGTTTCTGCTGACAATCTAGCCGCCCATGGATTAAGTGGCTTTGTGGAGTCATTTAAAGAAGGCTATGTTTGCAGATTCTGCTTGGCCACAAGAGAACAGTTTAAAGCAACTGAAGCCAGGCAGTTTTCTCAAAGAACCAAAGACAGCCATGACCTTCATGTACAAAACCTTCTGGAAAGTGACACTTGCTCCAACCACTTTGGTGTTAAAGCTAGTTGTGTCTTGCGTGACTCCCTGGATTACTTTCATCCAATCACAGGCTTTCCTCCAGATGTACTTCATGATCTTCTGGAAGGAATAGTTCCTGTGGAGCTTTCTCTCTGCATTAAGACTATGATCCGGATGAAGTACTTCACTTTAGAGTATTTGAACCAAAAGATTGCATCATTCCCATATCAGCACACTGATAAAGTGGATAGACCTCATCCAATTCCCAAAACATTTTTGTCTCGAGGAACGATAGGAGGGAATGGACATGAAAATGCTACTCTGCTCCGACTGCTTCCATTACTTGTAGGCAGTGTAGTACCAGAAGGTGATGGTGCATGGACAGTTTTGATGGAATTGAAAGAGGTAGTGCAGTTAGCATTATGCCCATCATTTACTGATGAAACCTTAGACTATTTTCAGTCCAAAATCAGTGATCATAAGCAAGTACTTCTGCAAACGTTCCCAGAGTTTAACCTTCGTCCTAAACATCACTACGTGGAGCATTACCCCACCATGATCAAGTGCTTTGGGCCCCTGGTGCATGTTTGGACAATGCGATTTGAGGCCAAACACCGTTTTTTTAAACGAGTGGTGCATGACGCTCAAAACTTCAAAAATATTTTGAAGACAATGGCAGTCAGACACCAACACATGATGGCATACCATCTTGCTGCCCCTTCATTTTTCAACCCTGAAACACAAGCGTCCAGTGTTGACTCTGTTCTGGTTTCAGCTCTACCAGAAGTAGCTCAGCTACACATCAGAAGACTAACAACTAGTGACACAATATACCAGACATCAAAGGTTACCATCAATGGCACAGACTATGTCTGTGGAATGTTTTTGTCTGTCGGAGAGAGTGGTGGACTACCTAGGTTTTGCAGAGTAGAACACATTTACCTTGTCAATAGCACCATTTCATTCCTTTGTTCTGATTGTGAGTCCTGGTTTTCAGAACATCTTGGATCCTATGAGCTCTCACCTTCACAGACAAGTCTGTCAATCCACCTAAGGTCTGACTTAAATGATTCAGTCCCTCTCTCTGCATACGAGGTAGAAGGCTCGCTTCTGTTGACACCCAAGAGATTCATACAAATAAAACAAGCCAGTGGTGAGTATTTTTCATGAATCAATTACTATTTTTATTACGGTGCAGTATATAATCTGTGTATTTTAATAAGTATTTATACATGCCAATCTTTTGATTTCCATCAGCATAATGGCAGCTTTATCTCCACAAGCCATGATCCTTCGTGTTGTTGAGCCAGACCGGGCTAGAAAATTAAAACTTAGTTCACGACCAGCCTCTGTTGATGCACTGATTGCTGTTATAAAAGAACAGCTGGAAATAGACCTTGACTTCAGTTTAAAATATGAAGACCCTGACTTTGATGGAAAACTTACTTCCCTCTCTGACATTGATGAGTTGCCACAGAAAGCTGTTGTGCATGTGTCATTTGAGCAAGATTCCAGCTCTGTTGCATCAACAGAAACAATGTCAAGTGTATCATCCTCAGAACGTGGGAGAAGATGGCCTTCACATATTTTTCCAATTCCCACATTTTCTTTTGACGTTGAACTGAGACTTCGGGAAGGTAATGCCGAATTTGAGAAGAACAACAAGCAACTTCAGTTAACTAGAGACATAAAACATGACATTTTAGAAAAGCTAGCATCTGTGATGTATGGCTACAAGGCTTATCCCAGTGATAAGGAGATAGCAATGGTAGCTGAGGCTCTTGTGGTAAAACATCCTTGCTTGAAAGAAGCAGGATCTCAGACTGGCTGGAATGGGTGGAAAAATAGCCTCAAATTTAAGATGGGGAACTATAGGAGCAAGATGAGAAGGGCTGGATGTCCAGAGATCACTGTAAATGCTGGAAAAAGGAGTGCAATGAATCCTGACAATGAATCTTCACATTCAAATATTAAAAGACCCAAACGAGCAGAAGTAAACTTTTTGCCCAACTTTCCCCAAGGAGAAAATCCCTCAACTCTTGAACAGTTGAGACAGAAAATTGTTGATGAAATGAAGAAAGCTGAGAAGAACTTACCACTTATAAAAAAGATGATGCAAACCACCTTTGCTCTGCGGCGACAGACCATAGTGAAGACATGCCCACCAGTAAAAGAGCTCAAGGAACTCTGGCCTGCACTCAAAATGGAATCTGAGGTAATGTGGGGTAACACTGTTTGTCCTGTTATTGCTTTCTTGATAACATGTACCACATTCAGGGGCTGTTTTCTGTGAGGGGGTAGTAGATTAACCAGGTTCACATAATGAACATGGCTGTGTTCTCTGTCTTTCATTGTTTTAAAATGTAGGTGTATGCAGAGTTCCAACGGATTACAAACGAGAACCTGCCCAACACATTCTACTCTGAGCTTGACCGACATCTTCCTAGACTGATGACCCTGTTCAGACAGAAAGCATCCAGAACCGGGAAGACATCAGATACTTTAACTGAAATCCTAAGAATCCATGATGACCAGGTAAAAATATTGTTGTACATTTTGTAGGCTAAAACTTAATTAAAATATTAAAGTTTGAAAACATTAGAAAATGTTGATGATTCAAATCAGCTTTGAACACTACAACTTGTCCTTTTTTTTTTTTTTTGTATTTGCATATCTGATTGTATTGTTTAGAATTTACAGTTTAGTTATGTACAGTTCTGTTTTTATCATTATAGGAGTTTCATGACATACACACCAAACGTGTCACTGTTCTTCATGCGCTTCCTGTGTATCTACGTGAGGACGTCTCTGGGTTTTTAAGGACCTGCATGGTGAGTATTTAAAAAAAGAAATATCACATTACCACACTAAACAGTTCTTATAAATACATACATGCTTACTCTTGTTCAGTCTTTCCAACCAAATAGTTTGTGCGATTTGTTTTCTTTGACCCCACTGTAAAATAGTTTTAGTTCTAGATTATTTTTTAGGCTTTTTTTTTTGTTGCATAGTATCAATCTCTTGCAACGTTTGTTTACTGTTAGCTTGGCTGGCTTGACAGATATTCTGTTTTTGCTTTAATATCCATTTTATTTTACAGGACACATCTGATGAGCCAGAGCTTTTAGATGTTGCAGTGGCCCTCCTCACAGTCATCAAAGATAATGACACAAGTCCAGTTCACTTCCAGCCTGTGAAAATCTCTGTTGTCATCGAAAGTGAGATTGTGGGCAGCCTCTCCAGATTTGCTGATGCCTTCCTGGTAATGTTTGGACTAATCTATGCACTACACCTCAACTATCCCAGGGGACTGACCAACACTTTTGAATTCATTCAAAAGATTTTGCTTGGTCTTGATGAGGGTAAACTGTCACCCAAGTAGAGAGTCTCAAAAATGACTTGATGTGTATGTAGAAATGTATTGGAAAAATTACTAAGGCCTGGCAGTTCCTCAGTAGTTCAATGTAAAAACAATTTGTGAAAATAATGGTTGAAAGGTTTTTGCACTTTTTCCCCCCAAAATGTGCACAGTGTGCATTTATTAATGTGCAGTTTTCATTTCTAAATGTTATTTGTGATTTTAAAACAGCTCTTGTTCTTTACAATTGTTAAGTACAGCTGGGTAGTACTTGGTAACAATGCATGTAATTTAGTTTTAAATGGTTCATGTTTTTGTAAAAGTTCATGCAGGTTTGTGAATTTGTAATGTCAGAGATGTGGTCTTAATCAGTTTTTCAGGTTTTATCATAGTGCACCTTTTTTCTGTCTTTTAAATGAAGTGTTAAATAGGAAAGGACAAGAACTCAGCACACTGTAATTTTAAACTGTTTAAGTTTGTTGAACTTAAAATATTTGAGGCAACGAGTTACATCAAAAAAATTAGTTTTGATTCATATGATTTTGAGTCTTGTGTTTTAAAAGGTTTGAGTAACTTGTACTTAAAACACAAAGACAAAGATACTAATAAATAATGAGTTCATTCAACTTAAAAGTGGCTCTTTGTGAAATTTTTTTTTTAAGTGTTTTTAACTAAATGTCTTGAGTATGTGAAAGCTAAATTTTAAGTCACTGCAACTAAAACTATTTCAGTTAATTTCATAACATGTTTTAATTTAACTGAAATTAAAAGGTTTATGTAGTATGTAATATAGATATTTATTTTTTTTTTTAAATTAAATTTTTAAGTTCATTAACTTAAAAAATTTGAGGCAACGAGTTACATCAAATTTTTTGAGTTCTGCTTACTAATTTGGGTTTACAGTGCAGAGTTTACTAGCAGAAAGAAGACTGTCTCACCTTTAAATAGCAAGCCTTTAATTCTCAGGCAGAATGGATTGTCATTGCTTTTGATAAGAGGCAACCAGTGCTGTGAGAATGGCAGACAAACAAGAGAAACCATTAGAAAAAAGCTTTCTCTGAATGCAGCCTGCCGCTGGTACAGTGCTGCATTTCAAGTGGCTAAAACAAAAAAATAAAACCGCTTTGGAAGCTGGAGGCATGCTGTTTCTCGCACTCTGAGAGCAGCAGCAAGCATCACTCTGACTGAATTATACAAAGAGAGCGTTGAGTCATGCATCATGTGAACTGGGCTTGTTTCTTCTGAACGCTGAGTAATCTCCCCATTGCTCAGTGACAAACACTTCTAAACCTTTTCGGAATTTTAATTAAATAATTTTAAACAATTCAGAACAAGAACATTTCATCTTCCAAAAGCCTGAAAGCCATTCTGGTAGTCCCCCCCACCCAAACACACACACACACTTTCACACGTGAGTGTGCTTTCACATTCCTTGTGAATGTTTTGAATTCCTATGAAAGATGAGTTTGCCGATCCATTTTCCCACTCAATGATCAGTCCATACTGTTGTAGATTGACTGCTTTTTGCTTGAATGTCCACGTTTAACACTGAAAACTGTTCGGACTGGAATTATGACACGGGCTAATTATGATTTGAGCTTCAGAGGAAGAACTGTTTATGATTATTTACTATTAATAGAGCTTGTGCCTGCATATTGCAAGCCAACATACCTTTATGTCAGCATATTAGGAATGTACTGTATATGTCTGTGCAAATATGTACCTGTCCTGATTCACGTAGCACCAGACTGGCGCAGTGTACTGTGTACTCATCAACTATTTATGAAGAAATGTCTTATGAATGGAAAGAAGACATGAGCCAAAGGAGGATTCTTCACAGTCTGTTCCATTCTTATTGACAAATAGGTCACAGTGTGAGACAGATTCAAGTAACAGTGATCTTACTTTAAATCAGTGTATAACAGATTAATAATCCGAATTTATCAATAATATCAGAAGTTTAAAACCACATTACACCTGATCATCTATAGCAAAACAAACACTTTCAGTTTTCACAGCTAGGTGTCGCTGTTTTAGTTGTAAGCAAAACCAGTGCTCTCTGAGATATGTATCGTTCACTTTTTTAATACCAGTGCTAAATGTTACATTTATTTTGAGTGTATTTAAAAATGTGCTCTAATATGGGGTTATATATGTGCCAAAATTAAACAAATCCAACCTTTTGCAAATAAACGCTATGATGATGATCAGATTTTCTAGGCGTCTTCTGATTCACGTTTTGTTAATGATGTTGTGTGTCCTGTAACATTTAGAATAATAATTAAAAAAAATGATCTAAGCATGTAGTATTAATAGCATCTAAAGACAGATGGGAGCGATCCATGGAATTGCCTGAAACTGAATTTCTTTCCTGAGTATCATTTATTTAATTCTGCAAAGCCTCTTTGGCCTTGGAAAAGTCTCCATTAACATACTTCCGCATAAATTATGCTGTTTGAAACAGGATATGAAACAGATTCCAACTGTTTGTGTTTATCTGTTGATGTTCACTAGCTGAGTTCAGTAAAACAACTGAAATGATCAAATTTGAGGTATACAATCTTGAATTTTAAAATCAGTTTGATTTATGTTAGATATAAATATATTTATATGTATATTTATAATTATATGAAATCTAGATTTATTTATATTGAGATAAATTTTGATTTAGTAATTTGGTTGCTTTACTAAAACTGAGTAGCTTGTAAGAGAAATTTCTCCTTTTGAATCTTCTTAAGTAAATCTTTTTTTTTATTATTATTATTATTATTGTATTGCCACTGTGTCTCGCCATAAGGCCAAGGGGAAATACAGTTTATCTGAAGATTCAATTTTGCATTTGAGTCACTCTAATGGATGGAAACATACAAAAAGATAATGGTTCTAACATGAGAAATTCCATTGGTGCGGGAAATGATATATAAACAGGGGAAAAAAATAAAAATAACCGTTTTATCAGTATAAGAAATTATAGCAAGTTTTTTCTTCTCATGTTTGTGTTGTAGGATGTCTGAGCCAACATCAGACGATTATCCTGCTACAGTATTGTTCAAAATAATAGCAGTACAATGTGACTAACCAGAATAATCAAGGTTTTTCGTATATTTTTTTATTGCTACGTGGCAAACAAGTTACCAGTAGGTTCAGTAGATTCTCAGAAAACAAATGAGACCCAGCATTCATGATATGCACGCTCTTAAGGCTGTGCAATTGGGCAATTAGTTGAATTAGTTGAAAGGGGTGTGTTCAAAAAAATAGCAGTGTGGAATTCAATCACTGAGGTCATCAATTTTGTGAAGAAACAGGTGTGAATCAGGTGGCCCCTATTTAAGGATGAAGCCAACACTTGTCGAACATGCATTTGAAAGCTGAGGAAAATGGGTCGTTCAAGACATTGTTCAGAAGAACAGCGTACTTTGATTAAAAAGTTGATTAGAGAGGGGAAAACCTATAAAGAGGTGCAAAAAATGATAGGCTGTTCAGCTAAAATGATCTCCAATGCCTTAAAATGGAGAGCAAAACCAGAGAGACGTGGAAGAAAACGGAAGACAACCATCAAAATGGATAGAAGAATAACCAGAATGGCAAAGGCTCAGCCAATGATCACCTCCAGGATGATCAAAGACAGTCTGGAGTTACCTGTAAGTACTGTGACAGTTAGAAGACGTCTGTGTGAAGCTAATCTATTTTCAAGAATCCCCCGCAAAGTCCCTCTGTTAAAAAAAGGCATGTGCAGAAGAGGTTACAATTTGCCAAAGAACACATCAACTGGCCTAAAGAGAAATGGAGGAACATTTTGTAGACTGATGAGAGTAAAATTGTTCTTTTTGGGTCCAAGGGCCACAGGCAGTTTGTGAGACGACCCCCAAACTCTGAATTCAAGCCACAGTACACAGTGAAGACAGTGAAGCATGGAGGTGCAAGCATCATGATATGGGCATGTTTCTCCTACTATGGTGTTGGGCCTATTTATCGCATACCAGGGATCATGGATCAGTTTGCATATGTTAAAATACTTGAAGAGGTCATGTTGCCCTATGCTGAAGAGGACATGCCCTTGAAATGGTTGTTTCAACAAGACAATGACCCAAAACACACTAGTAAACGGGCAAAGTCTTGGTTCCAAACCAACAAAATTAATGTTATGGAGTGGCCAGCCCAATCTCCAGACCTTAATCCAATTGAGAACTTGAGGGGTGATATCAAAAATGCTGTTTCTGAAGCAAAACCAAGAAATGTGAATGAATTGTGGAATGTTGTTAAAGAATCATGGAGTGGAATAACAGCTGAGAGGTGCCACAAGTTGGTTGACTCCATGCCACACAGATGTCAAGCAGTTTTAAAAAACTGTGGTCATACAACTAAATATTAGTTTAGTGATTCACAGGATTGCTAAATCCCAGAAAAAAAAAATGTTTGTACAAAATAGTTTTGAGTTTGTACAGTCAAAGGTAGACACTGCTATTTTTTTGAACACACCCCTTTCAACTAATTGCCCAATTGCACAGCCTTAAGAGCGTGCATATCATGAATGCTGGGTCTTGTTTGTTTTCTGACAATCTACTGAACCTACTGGTAACTTGTTTGCCACGTAGCAATAAAAAATATACTAAAAACCTTGATTATTCTGGTTAGTCACATTGTACTGCTATTATTTTGAACAATACTGTATGTTTGCAAGAGTTTTAACAGCCCAAGAGGACACACACCTGACAATGACTCAACCACGGCTCACCCAGCTTAGACAGGTCAGGGCTAGCTATCTCACAAGACTGGGATAAATATAAAAAGCACAGAGACACAGTGTAGCCTGATTTAACCTGTCTGTTCTAATCTTTATAGTGAAAGACAGAGCTCTGCTGTGATAGGCTGATCTTTGTAGCGATAGACAGAGCTCTGCTGTGATTGGCTGTTCTCTATAGCGATAGACAGAGCTCTGCTGTGATTGGCTGGTGTCTTTAGCATTATTCCAACTTCAGCAGTAACAGGCTGAGTTCTGTTGGACCCTGACAATGTATTGCACACCTCCTGTGCAACAATTGCTGTACTGTACATCTAATTAATATTTTGATGCCCCATTCCAATGCGTCTGTAGCTGGCTTACAATATTATTCCAACAACAATTGTTCCACATGATTACACCATCACCAGCAGATTCTTAAAGGGATAGTTCACCCTAAAATTTAAATTCTATAATTCTCAAATAGTCATTATTATCTCATGTTGTTCCAAACCTATCTGACTTTCTTTTCTTTTTTCTTTCTTTTTTTTTATACAATGGAAGTCAAAGATTAAGGATATCCATATGTAGGTTTGAAATTGACATGTAACTTAATTTCTGAGTGAAATATCCTTTTATTGCTTATTGTTCATCAGACCAATTGCTTGAGGAAACGGTGCTTTTATTTTAAGCTAGTGGCAGACCAGCATACAGTGTTTTGTTTGCAGACATGTGTCTGTATTAAGTAAGGACAGCTGCCCCAGATGACACCACTCCCATCATGCATCATAACTGCACCATGCCATTTTTAGTAGACCCCCTAATATTCATGAACAATGCACCTCATATTAGCCAGTGCTCCAGAATTGACAAAGAAACTGAGATCAGGCATCGGACTGTGCAAAGAGGAAACCCTTGCATTTGTTTTTATTCAGGTTAACAGTGAAAGGTCAGAGGTGATCTACTAATTAAGATACCTTTGCTTCAGTGGAATCTGAGGAATTCCCCTCAGACCCTTGAAAAAATAATCAGATAACCATGTTCCTTTTGCACACTTTTCCATTGTGGTGAGTTAAGTGTAAATGTCAGTTCTACTCAAACATGTAAACAAAAAGGTCATAAAAACCTTTTGAATCCATTCTAGTGACAAATAAATTAGTCCTCTGAATTAGCTTATGCTTTACAAACACACTAAGAACACTTATATTTGCATCAATGCATTGAGCAATCATCTTATATTCTCTTAGTGAGATTACACAATGAGATTTACTGTAACACTACAGGGCCTTGAGCCCCTTTACCCTTTGACCTCCTGGTTATCTCTCCTTCATCTCAGCCTGTTTCCTCCAGATGGCTCTCTATACTCTTTCCACTTTGTTTCTTGACTGTAGAACATCTTATAAGCCCTGTCTGGTGAGGACCTTTTATTGTATGAGTCAAAATGAAACATGTCGAGAATCATTTTGCTGGTTCTGTTTATTCTTACAGTTCTGCGCTTTATTTAAAGGAATAGTTCACCCTAAAATTTCAAATTTGTTTATCATCAGTCAACACCCTGTCTTAAATATTTATTTCATTCTTAAAGAATGTTTCAACTGTTTTTACAAAATATATACACTATACGTGTCAGAGTGAAAAAAAAATAATAAAAAAATCGATTAATAATTTTTACAACAACTGAGTATTTACAAAAAACAGACTTATTACCAACCCCAAATGTTTGAATGGTACTGTATATACTGTATTTTTTTATTTATTTTTTTATTTGAGTAAACAATGACTTTTTGTCTGAACTGTCACTTTAAGACTATTTGCCTTGTGCAATTAGCATTGTAATTGTAAATTTCTTCTGGTGGCAGACAAAGATTTACCTTTTAAAAACACAGTCGGTGATGTGTGTTAAATAGACAATCACAATGTACAAACTATTGTGATAACATGACATAAACAAGTGTTGCAATCTCTTTTTTTCATAAATTAGTAACATTCACTGAATGGAGCCCTTCCAAGGATTTTCCAAGCAAACTAGCGACCCCATTGTCTTCCTTCTAAAAACATTAATTGGTCATCCAAATAAAAATGAATACGCATCAGCAAGCAAGGTCTGCTATTTATATCTATCTTGTCTCTCTCTCTCTCTCTCTCTCTCTCTCTCTCCTAAGTTTTGTAAGTTTCTGACTTCCTTGACAACCTACTCTTTGTTTTCAGTGGCGTTTGTTAAAGTTGAGAGTGTGAGGAGCTTACGACCTGGAGGTTATCAGACATAGAGACGGCTGTAGCCCAACAAAGAAACTCCTCAGTTTGGAGAAGTTCACAGTTCCTGAGGAACAGGGGCCACAGAGCAGTGCTGCCAAGAGCATGTGAGCAGGGTGTCTTGGTATTGCTGTATCATCACAGCCAGGTAACACTCATGTTTTTTTTTTTTTTTTTTTTTTTTTTTGTGGAGCTTAAGTCTAGACATCATGTCCTAGCCAATGAGCTTTCATTCTTCTGACAGAAAAGCTATCATTAAATAAAAAATTCAAGCATAACATTCCCATTCATGTCAATGTTAGTTGCAGAGCTGGCAAGAGCCAATTGAGCTTAGCGTAACATAAATTAAATACATTTGTGTGATGTAAATTACTTTCAATAAACATTGTGCTCCAAAAATCTGGGATTTATTTTATTTTATTTCAGAGCTGACAATTGTGCACAAGTGTTACTATTGATTGATTCCCATGCAATCAATCATTTTCACCCTTCTTGCCCAAGCTTGCTTCAACTAGTGTGAAAACACCATCAGTTTCCTTCTATGAGACAGGAAAAAGGAAAATGTGAGAATATAAGAAAATATGTATTAATCAAATTAATATATATATTTAGATGTACATTCAAATAGAAAAATCAAGCCGCACAATTGCATAAATATGGAATCATATATAATGGAATAATGGAATCTGTCCTGAATTGATCTAGGTTTATGAACATAATAAAACACATAAAAGCTTTGTGGTACCTGTTTTCATGCATCAAATATTTGAAATGGCCTCTTTTCACAGATCCATTAAGCATCCATCCATCCATTTTTTTTAATTCACTTTAATGTTGTTTTTACCATGGGTGATTGTTGTTCAAAAACGGAACAAACAAACAAAACAAAATAAACAGGAGACCTGCACATTGCATTCCTGGCTGATAGCAGCATTGACCCTGAGAGGACTCTTCCTGTTACGGTCAGTTAGATCTTCCTCTGCCGTCTATAAATAAACCCTTCAGTCTCACCCAGTAACTGTGGCCGGGGTTCAGCTTTATTTAAAGGTCCTTTAATACTCCTGTGCTCTTTTTAGAAGCGCTCCTTTGTAATTGCTCAAAGGACAAGAGGCCCCACTGCATTTTAGTTGTACTGACACGTGTGGTACTTTGTAAACTTAGTACTGGGGAGTTGTTATTAATGCATTAACTCCAATCTATTTACAGCGGCCCAGTGCTTCACACGCAGCTACTGTGAAAAAAAGTTGTGAAAAGGAAAGGCTATTAATGTCCTAGCATGAAAAGAAACCCAGCTGAACCCAAGACACTATCTTACAGCTCTTATAATTGAAACCACTTGAAATCTAAACTTTGTTTGGATTAGATTTGATCTGATATCAGTTATTTACTATATCAACAATTATTAACTTACGATGTGTGTCGTTTAATGAGCTGATTCAGACAGATTCTGTACTTCTGTTTCTACTAGAAATATATAAATGATATAAATATATAAATATAAATTCTGTAGTTAGATACACATCCATATGTCAAGATAAAAAAGGGGGAAAAGTCAGTTTTTTCAAAACTAATAATATTTCTCAATATTAATTGTTACTATGTACTATCTGAATATATATACATACTGTGTATATTGTGTAATATATATATTATTTTTATGTAATAGTTAATCTTTTAACATATTCATAGCACAATCTATCTATACTCTATAAAAGATGAACTGTTTTCAAAGCCACTTGTATAGCTCAATAAGACATGCAGCATCACTGAAGTTCAGTTCTGTCGCTCTTATTTCGAGGCAGACTAAATGAGGCTTAGCGTGTTAATGACACACTCGTGCCGTGAGTCTGACACCAGTGATGATGTGCTGTTCACAACACCTGTATGCTGTCAGAGTTATTCATATGTCAAAACCTATCACTTGTTTATAAAGGTGCGCCAATTCAACAGTTCTTTTCTTCTTCTTTTAATACTGGTGCTGAGTCTGATGCAAGTCTAGTGCAAGAGACACTCTTTGCATTCTCATTATGCTAGCAGACTCTCTATTGGCTAGAGGTTTTGTTTGTCTACTCGGTTGCTAGGCAGAGGTATTGTAGTCTTTGTGCTTACTGTATATGATCTCATATATATATATATATATATATATATATATGTTTTATGTTTTTATAAAATTAAATTTAATATTATATTGTGTGTATACTGTGTATATACAGTGTTGGGAAGATTACTTTGAAAATGTGATATATGATGATTATATATATTGATTTGATGTATATTATTAAATTAATTAATCAGTATATCATAATTCATTTGATTATATTGATACAGCCCTAGTCAGAGGTTTTGTTGCAACCTGATGCTGGTGTGTGTGAATAAACTTGCTTTTTGTTCTCTGTTGTGTTCACGTGTCTTTATCAGAGGCATTTTGAAGAATGCACTAATAGCTTCCCACGCTGCACTGCTCTCAGAGAGCACATGAGCCCGCCGGCATCCTGCTGACAGCAGATCTGAGAGAGAGAACGAGGATAGTGATATATCCCTTTATTACAGTCCATGCATCTTTTTAATATGAAGGATAACGATTTGTTAAATGAGTTAAATAAATCTGGACTTATTAACGCTCGTATCCAGTTACATGTTAATGACAAATGAATTTTGAATTCTGTGCAACTGGCTTTTTTTTTTTTTCTGTGTGCTTGTGCTGTTAACCGATTTGCATAATTTATAGTATAATAAGTGCTGAAACAATGCTTAAAACATTCCTCATTTTCTTCTGGACAGAATAGTCACATTGAATGCAAAAGTCACATTTTATTTTGGGTAGAGCACAGGATCTTGTATGCAAATTTCCAAATTTTAAGCCAAGGTTGTCCTTGCCCTGGAGAGAAGTCACAATTAATCAAGATTACAGCTGGAAATGCATTTCAACAGCAGGAGGTGCTTCATTCCATCGCACACCGGCCAAACCTGCTCACCTCATACATTCATCATACCTGAGCACTGAGCCAATGTCTTGTGGTAAAGAAATGGTCTGTACTTTGTGAAAGCTAATACTTGAGATCCAGCTACGATTCTCAGAACCTGTAAAGTGACAATTAGTGAAGAACACAATAGCTTAGACAGTCATCCGTCTTGTGATTGGCTAAGTCTGACAATGCAACATATAAAAGATTAATGACTCAAATACCTCTTTTGATTTCATCAAATGTGACCCTTTGACCTTGCTGGTGCTTAAAATGGACATTTAACGCACTGATATGAAGTGTTTACAAGGTTAACTTGTAACTGAATCATTTTCTAAGAAAGTGTTAGAGGTTTCGCAGGTTGCTGCTGCTATGCCTGGTCAATCGCTGAGCGGTGTTGAATCTAGTGAGATGGAGAGACATGCCTGACTAGAGCTACTTAGAAACTGGGATGTCAGAGTTAATGTTTACTTTGACATTTCTTTTGTAAGTTAAATGTGTGTAAAGGAATAGTGCACCAAATAAAGAAAATTTGCTCAAAGTTTGATTCAGCCTCAGCCTAACCAAGATGTATATGAGTTTGTTTCTTGTTTTGTAACAGATTTGGAGAAATTTAGCATTACATCACTTGATCACCAATGTATCCTGGATGGGTGCCATCAGAATGAGAGTCCAAGCAGTTGATAAAAACAACACAGTAATACACCTGACTCCAGTCCATCAATTAATATCTTATGAAGTGAAAAGCTGTGCGATTATAATACATGATAATACTTTTCAATGTTTTTATCAGTTGTTTGGACTCTCATTCTGGCGGCACCCATTCACTGCAGACGATCCATTGATGAACAAGTGATGTAATGCTAAATTTCTCTAAATCTGTTTGGATGAAGAAACAAACTCATCTACTGTATATTTGTAATGGCCTGAGGGTGAGTAAATTTTCAGCAATTTCTAAATTTTTCAGTGTACTTTTCCTTAAATAACATATTGAAGACTTTTTTGATGTTGCTCTAGATTTTTTTTTTTACTTTAAGATGAATGTGCTTTAAATTGCCCAGACCAAAGCACCCAAAATAAGTGGAAGTCCATTTACATCCAACCTGTCTGTCCTAAGAGATTAGACTTTAGGCTTTGAGAAGCGATGGTCTGATTCATAGTACTTAGTTTAGACTCTGTTCCTCAGCTCAGGGAGACTTTTGGAAGCCACAGTGAAATTTGAAAGCTGTGATCTTAAGAGTTAATTTTTCACCTCTCAGCACTGAAAGTGTTCTGCAAGAGTATCAAAGTGCTATATGAGAAAAAACAGAACAGGAACGTGAAACTCAAATGACGGCACATGAGCTTTAAAATAAGGTCTGTTTCACACTGCATGCATATGTAGCACAAATGCTTTCTGCAGCATAACTGCAACAGCAGATTTGTGTTGTGCTTTTACACTGACAGCATCTCTGCCAAGGAAACTGCAGCTCCATGCAAAAAGTCTGTGATTTCTAGTTTGGGATTCTGTTTATTTTGATCAATTACACAAAATAAAATATGTGCAACTTATGTGTGCAATGTGAAACTAATGTTAAAATATAGGCTATTGTATGTAATACAAATTTTAAATAATATGAATGACTCAACCTGATTAGGTTACATATAAAGTAAGACATATTTTCTACCACCATAAATATTATTATTATTATTATTTTTTGTTTCAAAGCATTTATCACATGTGCTCTGTTTTTATTTCCATCCCTTTTTTTTCTTACATGACCAACACATGCTGATTATTAAGCCTCTAGGTCAAACAGCAACATACAACCAGCATTTGTTTTCCTCGCTGCATTAAAAGATGTAATAATTTCAGAGAACTCCATATACTGACTGTAGTTCACTCAGGTTATTCTCTGCTGCGGGCCTTTATTCAGCACTCATACCTGTAAAGATGTTCCTTAACAAAGTCTGGTTTGTGTGATGCACCAGATAGCAGTTATCATCTGGTGTGATGATAATTCTGGTGTCAGAAATTTTAAAGCCGATTTATTTCATCCTTCAAAAACCTTCTTCCAACTAATAAAGTATGTTCAGTGATCCTTAAGCCACACTGACTGCAGCTGATATATTAAGTGAACTTAAGCTATGGGAATTAAAGTTCTGAAAGTGAACTTCAATGACCTACTTCTCCTTATAAATAAATAAATATATATATATATATATATATATATATATATATATATATATATACACACACACACACACACACACACACACACACACACACACACACACACACACATATATATATATATTTCATGTAAAAAATGTAATTTGTTCTCTGCTGCTGGAGTGAACCAAAATGAGGCGAGAATGTGTTGCTATTATAAGCGTTTTTGGACTTGTCTTTTCCACTTAATTTGCCACTTTAGGAAGTTAAAAAGATGAGTCAACGATATCTTTATCTTATCTTAATTTTAAGTTTACTTGTATTTATTTATCGTTTTTTGTTTATTTTAATAGCAATATCTGGCAACACTACAACACTGGCACTTCACAGATCAAGAGCATTGTCGAGTTAAGTTAGCATCCGCTGCTTGTGTGGAAACAGAAATGTGAAAATGAAAGTGTTTTTTTTTTTTCTTAGTTTGCTTATTTTTCATAGCTCGAAAACATTGTAATCATTCCCAAACCTTTGCAGTTTTTATATCAGCAACCATAAAAATTAAATGACTTTCACTTTGCGTTTAAAATGTGATGTATTTCAAAGTAAAAGCAGATAATAAGGAAGAAAAGGGCTGTAATATGGAACTTGATTTTGTATTTTGGAATTGACGGATCGTCTGAATATCTATTTAGCTATTACAGGGCATTTTTTCTGAAAAATAGGGTAAATGCTGTCATGTCCATCTTGATTTTAAGGACTGTGTATACATTTAAATCTATATATTTTTGTGTTGGGGTGAAATTTATGTTTTATGTTCCAGAAAAATCCCATGGACAAGTTATTGCTGACAAGATAGCACATTTGTACGGTGCCCATAAGGTAAAATGTTCAGTTCACTTAGAAAGAAATTATTACATTATTTAATTATTATATTAACCATAGGCCTTGGCTTCCGGGGCTATATTACGTGTGATAGTCATCATTCAAATTAAGTTTATCGTGAATAAATGTTACATAAAGTGCATAATATAAAGTAGGCCTACAAGAAATTTTTTTTTTTGTATATTATTATTACCCTGTTATAATTGGTTATATTTTTATATTCATTTATATACATTTTTACCCCCTTCATTTCAATCTCTTTTCTGTAAACTTCTGTAAATATTAGCCTGTAAATACTCAACACGCCAATAAATTGATTATGCTGACTGGATTTTTTGCCGGAATGCAGTTTAAATTTAAAAATCAAAACTGTATGGGTATAACTGTCAGGCATTTATTTATAAGATACATGGTAGGCTAGCAAGTGCCAGCATAATTATATAAAATGTTAATTAGGTAAAGCGATACACAAATTGAAAGGGGAAATAAGCATATATAACAATAAATATAAAATTATAGCCCTAATAAGTGAATGAAATGATAATAATAATATACAAATATGAAATTAAATGTTTAATATTAATTTTAAAAAAAATCTATTTTTGATAATCCAAGGATGGTCAAGCAGGTTTGTTTACGGCATTGAACTTGTGGCCACGAGAAAAATATGTCATTACCACGAAGAAAAAAAAGATCTTGTGGCCATGACATAATATCATGTTTTTGGAAGAACTTTCCCTTTAAGCTAATTTTTTTTCTCATTTGTATGTCGCTTTGGATAAAAGCGTCTGCTATGTAAATGATTAAATGTAAAATGTAAATGAAAATCATGTTCCCACAAGTTATTATATCATGGCCATAACAAAACGAAGTGAAACGAACATGTCACCTTATGGGCACCATACCCAGGCACCGTATCTGCTTCAGTAACCTTGGACTGAATATAAAATCTGAATCCTGCCGTGTTTAGTAAGTGTAAAGATCTGACAATCAATTGGAACTTGGAACTAAATTGTGTTTCGCAATGATTTCCAGATATTATAACACTTCAGTTTATGTCACACATCCTTCTTGAACTTTGACACTGATAACAATGTCCAAGATAAGCCAGACAGTGATGAACTCCTTGTTATTATGGGTGTATGGTGAAAAATGTTTAGCAGGTGAGTCAGACTAGTTAACATTAAGGAAATATAATTTCAGTAAGGTTTTCATTAAAGGTGAAGTGTTTCACTTCTGCACCAAAAATAATGAACACCCCATCAATAGTCATGTACCAGACTCATGACACAAAGCAACATTTTTTGGGGGAAATACACTTATAAATTGCTTCCTGTTTCTGTATAACAGAAAAAGTATGTTAAAACTAATCTTCACCTTTCAAAGGGAAAGTTGAAAACCCCAAAAAATGAAGGTTCTGTCATCATTTCCAAATATGTATTACTTTCTTTGAAGACAAAGATAATTTGATTAAATGCTTTAGTGTTTTTTTATTTATTTTTTTATCTATACAGTCAAAATACCTTTTTATCTTATTTTTTTTTTCTACAGAAAGAAAATCACAGGTGTGAAGTTAAAACGGTGTGAGGTTGAATGCCAAAATAATTTTCATTTTTGGAAGAACTTTCCCTTTAAGCTAAAAAATAGTCCAGTTTACCGACTGAAAGAGAAAGACAATGGAGATGGGAGAGACAAAGATGGCAAACTAGATTATGAAACACAAACAGCGGGGTCATGCAGGGTTTTCCTGCAGACAGGGACATTAATAAATCTGAAACTGCACTGAGCTCTGATGATGAGCTAGATTTTCTCTGGGAGACACACAAATGGCACATTGCTGATGACATTTATCAAATGATAGCTGAATTATCACACGCTGAGATCAAACGGAGACACTGAGGGAGGACAGCAATTTATACTCCCTCAGAAGCCATTTCATTTATTTGCGTTCTCCCATTTAAGGTGACGTAGCCTTTGATAAGGTGTACAGGCCTGAGAAACTGTAATTACGATGGCAAAGGTCAGCATGGTGCAGTATCTTCGAACAAATGTGGGCTACCATTGGTCTAAAAGTGATAGCGGGTTATGAACTGTGAGTGTAAACGGGCGAGTTACCCAGCTGTCTCCCAGCGACAGGAGATTGTATTCAGTGGAATGTGTGTGTGGATGTAAAAAGGTGTATTCTGGTCATTCAGTAGCTAAAGGTGTTATCAGAGGAACAGGTAAATGTGATTGTGAATCTCTTAGTTGTCTTTAACTTTGTTTTAGACCTCAGTTGACCTGTTTGTTCCAGAATATGTTCTTCTCTCATAACAATTTACTTGATTTTTCTGTCTTACTGAGACTAATAAAGTACTGAAAGTGTCCTGTCATGCTTATTTTATGGCATTGCAACACTGCTACCTACAGTGCCTTTAATCTGATTACAAAATTAATCACTTTTATGAATTAGTTCTTTGCGGTGAATCAAAAACAAAAAAAAAGCATCTAGTGCAGTCCATTTCAAATGATTCTTATGTTGTTGAACCAAACTAAATTGAATCAATACTGACTTGACTTTAATTGAACTGACTAAATAATGGCATTATTGTCCATTTCAGAGCTACTGTGTAGCTCAATTGAATTTGTTTTGTAACTGATGAACTTAAAACTGCTATTGAACTACATTGAATAAGCTTTGAACTGAACTGAACTGAATTGAATGACCCTGCTGTCGTCTGTAGAGCTGCTTTACAGCTGAATTTGAATTTGTTTCATAATTGCTGAATTTATTGTTTATTTTGAAGCTGCTTTGAAACAATTTTGCTTTATATAAAGCACTAAAAATAAATGTGACTTGATTCAAATTGCAATGTGATTTATGAACCAGTACTTTTTTGTGAATCTAGCATATAAAGTACAACCAATGTAGTCTGATTCCTGAATAATTGACTCTAATGAGTCAGAACTGTAATGAACTGTCTCATCGTTCATCAATACAATTAAATAAAATAAAAAAACGTTCCAAAGTATTTATTCCTTAAAAGTTCTCAAATAAATGTTACTGGAACCCTTGAAGAACAAGAACAGTACCATCCTTTTATTTTAATACCAGCTATACAAAAATGTTAACATAGCATTGTTATTGTTTCTTGTGTCTTACCATCTCAGTTAGTGCCACATGTTTACTGGACAATGTTACAGTAATCATTTGACACATTTGTCATTAGAAAAAGGTCTGGGAGGAAATTGAATTTAAACACAATAAGATTGAATTAGTAACTGTTGTGCTGTCAGCTACAGTGTATGACAACAACCTGCAGGGAGCATTTAAGCTCTCGGGAGACGAGACAAGAGGGACATTAAGCAGGAAAAACAACTGTTAAGGTTTAACACCACTGATGGTGAGTCAACCTGACCCCCTCCTTAAACATTTGCCTGTTCCTCTCCTGACATCTCAGTCTGATCTTATTACACCCCGTCACAGAGAGCCCCCATGCAGACTTGCCCAGAATACATTTTCAAATTATCTTGTTAAGTTTGTGTTGTATTTTTTTATATTTGTATTTTAAACTCATTGTTGCCACCAGCTCTTATTTGGACCTGTGATTTGATCCATGAGTGCCATGCTTATGTGTGCACTCATTCTCAGTTTTTAAACACAATCAGGAAGAAAATGGATACATTATTGGACACAAAAATGTGTTTTTCTGTATTGCATTTGTACACAACCCTCCCGTATCTGGCGGTTCAGCAAAGGAGGGTTGCTTTAGATTTGAGAGACTCATACCTGGAGGCACTCTGAAAACATATTCCTCTTTGATGTCCACTTTTTTCAGGTTTTCAGCAGAGCTTTTCATACAGACATTGTAGTCTGGAGGCAACAACTATATTGTGACATTGACGTGTATTTTTAAATTATTTAATTGGTTGAAAATTCCTGCACATTAAATAAAATTTCCAAATAAAAATATATATATTTTTAATGATTTTGAATTGTTGTAATTTTATATAAATTAAATCATCTGCATAAATTATTTCATAATTATTATTATTATTTTAATTTTATTTTTTGCATAATGGTAGAGGGCGTGCTGGGAAAATATGTTGAATTTAGTTTTTTTTAAATTTGATTTAGAGACTAAATATGACCTGCGCATCTTCTTGAAGGTTTTTGTGAGATTAAAAGTAATCTTTTTATTATTATTATTATTATTATTATTATTATTATTATTACATTTAAATTGGCAAAAATTTCAAATTGGCCAAATAGTTTTTTTTTGTTTGTTTGTTTGTTTGATTGATTTGATTTTGATTTATTCATTCACTCATTTTAGAGAAAACATTTTGTAATAAATATAAAAATCAAATGCGTTCATTTGCAATTTGAAATCTGACTTCGACATCTTCTCGACGAGGTTTTGTAAGATTATTCACCCAATTCACCTAGTCTATTTTTTCCAGTTATTCCTCCAGTAAGACTCCAGCTAAATAATTAACTGAATTTAATCTTAATTAATATTCTGTCCATTGTAATTAGTCACAATAAGGCTGCAGGCTTTCTTTGTTAATCCTAAAGCCGACAGACGGCTGGGCGGAGCCAACAATGACAGTAAGGTGTTTCATGCCATGCTAATGAGGATGGATGCCCTCAGTGTAACTTAATTTAGTGTCTCATTTTGGTGTGTTGCCAAATGGGGTAAAATCCCCAGCTGTGTTGTGACTACATCGCATGTGTTCGCTCATTTAATGGATGCCTGGATGATGTACAACCTGTGTAAAAATAGGATGCAGAAGATGTGAGGCATCAGGGACTAATGTTATGAAAGCTGGGGGATTTCTAATACACTAAAACTCAAATCTGACTGAAATATTTAGCTTTTGTGCTACAGTAGAAATAGGTTGTATTTATCAGTGCATATGCATTTGTCACAAAGCGCAGTGACACTTTCCCATTAAATTCACAGGTTTGGATTGAGAAAAGGAAGGAAAGGAAGATTGAATCTTCTTTCTCGCTCTCTAGAGTATTTTTGGACGCTCTCTGATGATTTCCCAAACTTGAAAGTGCGCTCTATTATCAGCTCCGTGTGTTTATATAACCCCTCTCTCTAATGAGAGGGTACCATACAAAAATGGAGGTCATGGGCATCCATAAAAGCTTTTATAGGCATTAATTAAGCTATTTCCTGTGCCATGGCCTTAAAGCCGTTGAGAATGTGGTCATTAGCTGCTAAACAACTTGATGAGTGGTGATGAAATTAGGATGTGAGCTCAGATCAAGTGTATGTGTTGTAATTATGTCATAGTGATTGTGTGAGTGGGGGTCTTTGGGGTCTCAGGTTATGTTATGTATCTTCTGTTTATTGTTGGTCATGTAACTCTTGTAGAATATAGCTTCAGGCAACATGCTCGGCTGAATAATCTTGATAAAAATAACTGAAATACAATAGCAAGGCCCAGTTACCCACAAAAAACATGTCAGAAGCACTCGTTATTCAATGAATCTGTCATCAGTCCTGTTTTGGTGACGGTGGGTTTGAAAGCGTTCATGCGGTAGGGTGCACGGCCAGGATCTGGGGCAGGGGGTTGTTTTTAGCTTCAGATTTTCGGCTTTATTGCTGCCAAAATTCTCCACGCAGCTGCTCACTTAGAGGGGTAAAGAAAGAATACATGGATAGCACCACCTTCTTTTCTCTTGCGCTCACTGTTTCCTGAAAAATCAAAACAGGGTTTGGTGTGACAGCAGAGAATTACATTGCCAATGCTCTGTTCCAGTTTTGAGGTTGGAGACCACCTGGATGTCCAGATAAACATCAAGAGATGGTTAAACAAGATTATGCAAACTGCATAGAACACAAGCAATGTTTGTGTTCACAGTGGGGTGTTTTAAAGGCTTTGTTATTGCCACTGGCTTTGTCATAAAGGAATCACCTAAAAATTGCCTTTATTTGTTTTTAGGGGTATACTGTGTTTTATTCATTATTAGTTTGTTGGCCAGGGTACTAATAGCCCATAGATTTCACATTTTTAACAGGTTAATGTTGCATGGGTAAAATAATAAACATTTAGATTTACCTAAAGTTGTAAAACGAGTTGGTAGGGAATGTGAGGCTGAATGTGACTGCAGAAAATACTAGCTAATGACTCATTCTGTCATCGGGTAAATATGTTCTCCTATGCTCTCCTCATACGATTCTCATTCATGTCCTTAACAGAAATGCTGCAGGATGAGTTATTTGAACTGTGCGGTTACATATTTGGGTTTTGGGGTTTTTGCAAAGGTATGAGCGAAAATAACAGTGACTGCCAGAAAGCCTAATATAACTACCTAGTGCATTACCAGCCTTGAAAATCTCCAGCCTTGTATATGACTGCAGACAAGAAAGCATTCAAAACCTATTGAGAGAAATGCTTTTGATTGTGTTTGCTTATGTATGTGTGTGTGTGTGTGCATGCAAGGGCCTTTTCTCTTTGTTTAGTTTTTTTTTTCAGTCTTTAAAATTCTGAGAGGCCGCATCTTGTATAATTGTGCAGCTTTGTAATTTCTTGAAATTAAGCAATGATTTCTAAAGTCAGATGCTGCAGCTTCGCATACAATCTTTGAACATAAAGGTGTGCTATTCTCATGTGCAAGCACTTACTACAAAATGTCATGGTCCTTTACTTGGGACATTGTACCATTTAATTTCCATGTTCATTGGGCACATTTAATATTGGATTATGAGCTTGTGAACTTTCTGTAATGAAAAATAATATAGGCCTATGTTTTTAATATATGTTCATATGCCATTGCTTGTGCATAAGGTGTTCACAATGCAGCTCTGTTGATATTAATTTTACACACTGGTCTCAGTTTCATTATTGTAGTGAATAAAGTAGAGTAGGCACTTTCTAGACAGTGCTCAGTGATGATGTATTTATTTAGATCAGGGTAAGAGCAAGAACATGGTACACAAACTTTGTGTCAGACTGATGTGAATTTTCCACTTCTAATGGGTTACATCATCCAGTTATGCTTTTAGGGTGGCTGTGGCTGACAACATGATCTATTCTCTTCATATCCAAATAAAAGAGGTTAAATGCGATTAGGACGTGAATCAAAGGGATTTTGTGCTGGCAGGCTGATTGTTAAAAAATATTAACCTGATAAAGTGGGTAAAAACACAATTTGTTTAGGCTTTTGGAGGCTGGGAATAGACACCTCAAGGGTTTTCACTAAAGGCCAGTTTCAGGATTGGCCCAGTTTTGGTGGTCTTATGAAACTAAGTGTCCATTGTTTTGCAGCATCCGCTAGCTGTCATGTTTATGAGTGTAACCAGGTTGAAACGAATGTAATTTCATTTAGTAATGTGTAAGTTAATCAATATAACAGAATGAAAAAATATCCTAGTGTCATTGTACTGAAGCCAAAGTTAATTATTAAAATGCTTACTTTCTGTTAAATTAGCACAATATTGTTTTTATACCCGCTTTAACGCACTCTAAATATTGTAAATATTAATAACTATTAATTTTATTCTGACTTACTACCATGACTCATTCTGTTTGTTTCAATTTGTGTTGTACTTAAGGTCAGGGGAAATTTGCAGCTCTGAGAAACATCAGCGCAGAGAAAACTGCAATGTAAAAAAGCTGTGAAACTCCCTGTAGGTGAAGCACATTTTCTTCTGCTGTTCAGCTTTACTATTACTGACCCTCGTGATCTTGGCTTTGCTGAGGAAGATGCCAGTTTTACACTTTGTTCCCCACAGAGATCTCGACCTCGTGTTGTTCTGCACGTAGTTGTGTGAGTGAATCAAAATGCAGCCAAGTTGTTCTGAAGCACCGTGGTAATGTTACAGATGGCCGCTCAGTGAGGAGTCCTGGCATGCAGAATTATGAAACACCGACAGATCTCATCTGGGTTTTATTCTCCTTCCTTGTATTGTTTTACAACTGTGTAAGCTTTTTAAACCACTTTTTAAAACCATGTACACTCTGAGAACACATTGTATAAATCCGTCATTGAGGCGGCACATCTATTAAAATGACTAATATATACACTTAAGGTAGAGTTTTTAAGGTACTAATGCTGTTTTAAGGGGGAAAAAAAGATGTACCTTTGAGCTTTTGTACCTCAGGGTAGTGCCTCGGTGACACTATATCTTTGTAAAATCATCTCTTAATGAAATAGTTCACACAAAATGAAATCCTGTCATTAACTCCATAGCTTAATGTCTTTTTGTGTTTTATGGAAAAAATAAAGGTGAGTAAATAATGACAGGATTTTTGGGTGAACTATTCCTTTAAAAACAGGAATTCCAATTAGAATTGTTACATAATTACACTCTTGGATTTGGGAATTGGGGCTAAACTCCAATTCAAAACCACAAATACAAGTCTTGCAGCCTCTTTCTATTCAGCGTGCATCTGTCTCTGTGTGTTTCAGTTACTGTAAGCGTCTATATTCTGGGAGTTTTTACTGTACTGTAGTTCTGCAAAGACTGAAAGTGAATGTGGTACATTCACACTAGTAAAACTCTCATGTCATCATCAGCATTCTTTTTTTGGCTGAAGTGTGAAACATTATTTTTGTTCATAGGACAAGTCCGGACTTGTTTAATCCAGTTTGTTACAGTGGCTTCTCGTATTTATTGGAGGCGTAACTCTATATCATTCTGATGGGGGCAGAAACAGCTCTGTTTCCATGAGGACTGTCATGCATTCCCAAAAATCAACTGCTACACATCTTAACTATTATGCAAACTACAAATTGAGTGTTTGGAGAAAAATACGGAAACCGGAAGGACATTTTGAAGGCCACAGTCAGTCAGATGTAGTTTTAATTGTTTTGAAATGTTGGCAGATCGGGGGCATTTCCCACTTCTCATGGTTTCCTCCGGCCATGAGGCTGTTATATTCATCCCATAACTCCTTTTACCCTCTGTGAGTATTCTCTTACAGAAATTGTTTGTGTTTTTTGCTTCAGTTGCAGTTTGCATAAAGGTAAAAGCGTATTTCCATTAACATTTTCACCTAGTGATTTGTATGGGTTTTTGGAAGTTTTTCAGCCTTGAACTGATTGTACATCAGTTTTAAATTGACTGAACGAATCTTTTTTTTTTCAATCGGTTCTTTTTGGTGAACTAGTTGAACCACTTCACCAAAACGAATTGCACTGTCTGAGCATGAGCAGCACACATCTACAAGTTACTCATACTTGACAGTCAGTCTGACTTAAAATGTGCTAAAATATCAGCATTTATGATCCTATGATAGTGTGTTTTGATTGCTCATTCAATGCTGTTCTTTACTGTTCTACTCAAGAAACAGCACCTATACACTTTGGATGGACAGATGGTGAGAAAACAGCACATTGTCATTGTGTGCACTATACCTTTAAGGAGTTGAAACTTTACACTCTCTAATCTAATTGGAGAAAGAGAAGTATATGGAGGGAAGTTGTGAATACTTTTTTTTCTTCAGTTCTATTTATGTGCATTTTGTGGCTTTTATTTTGAGAGTACAAGAAAGTATTGGGGTGGAGAGAGGGGTGTCGGATCAGCAAAGGACCTTGAGGTGGGAATCGAACTCGGGTGGCTATGTTGACGCAGTAATCACGAGGCTACTGACACTAACAAGTCTTGAGTACTTGACAATAATTGAGGCAGTGCCTGTGAGATGTGTGTGAAAATGTCATTTCCCTCACAGCAGAGACAGTCTGAACCTGTCGCACTGGTAAAAAGCAAAGTTATTTGCAACATTACGGGTGTGACTTCAAAATAAGAGCATGTACAGTATGTGAACAACACAAAATAATAGAAGTGAGTCACACCTAACAATATGTAAAAGGTGCGTTCAAGCCCTGCGGTGTGAGTCGTCTTCTGAGTTAGTACAAAATGGCAGCTTGTACTTTCAAAGACACTAAGCCTTATTACATAAAGCAGTAAAAACATAAGGAACGTAACTCATTCTGCACCATCTGTGCTCCAGACATGCATCAAACTGTGTGGTTTGTTTTTCTGTCAGCAATCATGGCAGCAAGTTGTGCAGGAGCAAACACTACTACATCTAATAAAAGTCTAGCTGACACTGATATTGTACACACAAACTGAAATGACCTCATTAACTGGCTAGATTGATCCATCTGCAGCTCTCGGCCGCCTTTCTCCCTGCCAAAGGAAAATCACGGCACAAATCCCTTTGGTGCTAAATCGCCTCTCAAAGCCATTGTTTCACAGACATTCCTCCGACACTCAAGTCATTAGTCAGATGGACTGAAGTTGTTTTTTGACTAGCTGCTAGCTGTCCGCTGATTTCCTCTCTGCTGTTGCCGTTCTTGATCTCTGCTCACCCTCCAGTCATCCACAGAGACCTCAGACCGACACATCTACTTCCTGTTTACACTCTGTGCAGTGGCCTGTGCATTTCAGACTGCTGGGGGTACAAAATTGGGGCTTATAAGAAAAAGAGGAAGGATTTACAGACTGTTATAAAGTTGCTGAAAGCTTGTACAGCTTGTAAAGAGAAATGTTGCAAGCACGTGTTGGTGCAATTTTAATGTGTTTAGGTTTCCTCTGATACTTTAACAGAGAATGAAAAACGTTTAATGTCTGAACAGTTTTTAGATGGTTTGTATTTGCTCAAAAGTATACTCTTGAGTTTGTTTTAACTTTGATTTATGAACATTAAAGTTTGTAAAACTGAATTAAAGGAACATGTACAGCTGATCATTATTGCTAAATAAACACCAACAAAGTAATGACCTGAAAGCGTTTTGTATCAAGTCAGCTCAAAGGGGAAATATGAATAATCAACCATAGCTAGTTATTAATATAAAGATCTGCTGTAAGTATTTACTTGACATGTCAGTGTCAACTGTCTGTCAATTCTAAGAACATTAATTTCATGGTTAAGGAAAATAACTTTCTTACTGTACAATAGCCTACTACTCAGAGCTAATCTGCATGATTAGGGACTTCAGTTATGAGCAAACAATGAACAACCTCAAGCGTGATACAATTAAGACTTTATTAACTACAAAAACACGCAAACTAGTCTAACATACACACACACACACACACGTTTGTTTTTGTGAAAAGTAGGGACATCCCATAGGCGTAATGGTTTTTATAATGTAGAAACTGTATATTCTATCGCCCTACACCGACCGTACACCTAACCCAAACCCTCACAGGAAACTTTGTGCATTTTTACTTTTCCAAAAAAAACTCATTCTGTATGATTTATAAGCGTTTTGAAAAATGGGGACATGGGTTATGTCCTCATAAGTCACCCTCTCCTTGTAATACCTGTGTCATACCCATGTCATTATACACATTTGTGTCCTGATATGTCACAACCCCCCCCCCCCCCCCCCCCCCCCCCCCTGTAAAGGCTGTACGAATTGAGATTGGCAGGTCATTCCACCAGCTGGGCACAGTCCAGGAAAAGTTCTGTGAGAATGATTTTGAACTTCTATGGGATGCCACAAGGCGTCGTTCACTTGCAGAGCACAAACTTCTTGAGGACACATAAGATTTAACCAGTGAGTTTAGGTATGTTGGTGCAGTGCCAGTGGTCGTCTTGTAGGCAAGTACCTTGAATCTGATGCGAGCGGCTACTGGTAGCCAGTGTAACCTGATGAGGAGAGGAGTAATGTGAGCTTTTTTTGGATCATTGAAGACAACCCTCGCTGCTGCATTCTGGATCAATTGCAGAGGCTTGACAGTACATGCAGGAAGGCCCGCCAGGAGAGCATTACAATAGTCCAGTCTGGAGAGAACAAGAGCTTGGACAAGAAGTTGGGTTGCTTGCTCTGACAGGAAGGGTCTAATCTTCCTAATGTTGAATAAGGCAAACCTGCAGGACCGGGTCGTTGTAGCAATGTGGTCGTTGAAGCTTAACTGATGATCCATCACAACTCCTAGGTTTCTGGCTGTCCTCGAAGGAGTAATGGTTGATGAGCCCAGCTGTATAGAGAAGTTGTGATGAATCAATGGGTTAGCTGGAATCACCAGGAGTTCTGTCTTCGTAAGGTTAAGCTGAAGGTGATGGTCATTCATCCAGCTAGAAATGTCACTCAGACAGGCTGAAATGTGAGCAGCTACCATCAGGTCATCTGGTTGGATTGAGAAGTAGAGTTGTGTGTCATCAGCGTAGCAGTGATAAGAAAAGCCATGCTTCTGAATGACAGATCCTAATGACGTCATGTAGATGTAGAAGAGAAGTGGTCCGAGTACTGAGCCTTGAGGAACCCCTGTAGCAAGGTGTTGTGACTTAGAAACATCACCCCTCCAAGGCACACTGAAGGATCTGTCAGAGAGGTAGGACTTAACCCACAGGAGTGCGTTCCAGAGATGCCCATCTTTCTGAGGGTGGACAGGAGAATCTGGTGATTAACAGTATCAATAGCAGCAGACAGGTCCAGTAAGATGAGTACTGAGGATTTTGAAGCTGCTCTTGCCAGTCGCAGGGCTTCAGTAACCGAGAGCACAGCAGTCTCAGTTGAGTGGCAACTTTTGAAGCCAGATTGGTTGCTGTCCAGAAGGTTGTTCTATACAAGGAATATAGAAAGCTGGTTGAACACAGCTTGCTCAAGTGTTTTTGCAATGAATGGAAGAAGGGATACCGGTCTGTAGTTTTCAAGAAGTGCTGGATTTAGAGATGGTTTCTTGAGCAGTGGACTTACGCGAGCCTGCTTGAATGTTGAGGGAAATGTTCCAGAGTGAAGAGAGGAGCTGATAACATGAGTAAGCGAAGGTATGACTGAAGAAGAGATGGCTTGAAGGAGGTGAGTGGGGATCGGATCAAGTGGACAAGTAGTAGGATGATTGGACAGGAGAAGTTTGGAAACGTCCATCTCTGAGAGTGGGGAGATGGAGGAGAAAGAGTGTACGTCGGTCATTGTGAAGTTGTCCTCAGTCTGCGGTGTGGAGAATTGGTCACTGATGGTTCTTGTCTTATTTGTGAAGAAAACTGCAAAGTCATTCACTGTAAGAGTCGATGGAGGAGGAGGTGGAGGCGGATTAAGAAGAGAAGAGAAAGTCTTGAAGAGTGTCCGAGCATCACAACAGTTGTTGATTTTGCTGTGGTAGTAGGATGTTTTAGCCGTGAAGACATTTGCAGAGAAGGAAGAGAGGATAGACTGATACACACTGAGGTCGGTGGAGTTTCTTCATTTTTGGCATTTCCTCTCTGTAGCCCTGAGTTTAGAGCGATGTTCACGGAGAACCTCGAACAGGTCCATGAGGTCCAGTTGGTTGCCTGATTTGTGATTTGCTGTAGTAGACACTCACTTGTGATCAAATGAGGTCAAAACAGTACTCTTCACAGGCAATGGTGAATTCATAGTAAGCTAAACTAGAATAACATCATTAATTTGACGGAAATGTTTCACATGAGCGGTCACTATGAGTACAATGTTACGTAACACATAATCTGTGAAATGAGGAGCATGGCTCAGATTACCTATTACAGTCCTGAAAGTGGGGATTTCTTCATCCAAGATCAGACTGATTTATTCTGGTACCATTTATATGGCCTGCTAATCTGAGATTACTTCTTTATTCGCTAAACTCAGGTTAGTTTTTTATCGTACGATTTAAAACTTTCTACTGCTTGTAGGAAGGCACATCCTTCCACAACATACTAAGCAGCACAACTGTTTTAATTATTATTTTATTATTATTAATAAATTAAATGTTAGAATATATTAAAATAGAATTCTATTAATACATTTTTAAATGTTTACATTTTTACATTTATTTTTAAATCAAATGCAGCCTTGGGTGAGCACAAGAGACTATTTTTAAAGACATTAAAAAATCTTTTATCTGTAGCAAGTTACCAAATAAGTAAACTTGTAATATTTAACTGCACTTGTCACTTTTTTGTGATCATAAGATCGAAATATGCATTACAGGAGACAGGGATATGGGACAGGAGAGCAGGCGCCCACGCTGTTCTCTATCACACCTGTTTATCTAGTTCATTTCCTGTGCTTGTTCTATGGTTCCTGTTTTGCATCAGTCTCTCTCCCAAAGCTTCCATACTCCCTTCAACTCCTCCTCCCTTTGTGTCTTCCTCCATCCCTTATTCCCTAACTCTCATCTTGGCTATAAATCTAAACAATGTGCATCTGTTAAAGCAGTCCTGCGAGCCATGTTTGAGCCAATGACCTGCGAAAGGCAAAGCTGCGTGGATACTAATGAGTCTCAGTCAGCATGCTGAATCCAGTTCAGGGACCGACTCGTCCCTTTCCCTCCGCTCTCTATTAGAGAGCAAAAAACAAAGCTGAAAAAAGCGACGCCAGCTGTTCTCCCTGTCCCAGCACGTTTTGCTTGAAGTCAGCGCCCACAGCTGAAAGCCTCGGCTCTATTTTTAGCCCGTGTTCTCTTGTTTACTGAATGCGTGTTTTGGTTTGGACGTTTGCGTTTAGGGTGTGCAGGGGAAGTGGGCGCTTTTGCTGTGTCCTATTTCAAGCTAAAACTATTAGAAGGCCTTCTTTAAATGAATGGACAGTCTTTGTAATGAGTCTTTCCATGCTGACAGTCCAATACTTTCCCTGCTTTCAGAGCTTCCCAGGAGGCTGCACACTGTGTCCCCATTAGACTAGGGGCAGAATGTGGCTAATTGGTTTTGTTTTTCAGTTACTGTTTTTACTTTTAGAAGCTTAACACAAATGGCAATCCTCTTAGTAAATCGAACTGTCCAGCTGTACTATCAGTTGGGGCAGCAAAAAAAAAAGAAAAAGAAAAAAGAAAAAGAAAAAGATTCCAGCTGTGTTAATATTTGTCTATTCAGTTATTTCCATTCTAGGGACTTGTGAGAGCAACATAAAAGGGCTAACTTTTAAAATTAAAAAATATTTTGAGGAAGATGTCTTCTATGGTCACCGAGGCTGCATGTAATCAAAAATAAAAAAAAACAATAAATTTTTTTTTTAAATGATTTACATAAAAAACTAAATCTGTTTAATAATCTGTAAAATACCGTTTTTAAAATCATTAACAAAATCATCACAAAATCATTATACAATGATCACAGAATCTGTAGAGAAAGTCAAAAATATTGCTGAAATGTTCAAAGAAGTACAAGAGAAAATCATTCTCAGGAAGAGACAACTGGGTATAAATTATGGAAGTTCAGTCGTTTTATTTTCTCTTGTTGTTCAAAACCTTAATGATTGTCTTTTATTCCATATGTGGAGCACAAAAAAATTTTTTACTGAAAAAATAAAAAAATAAAAAAATAATTCTTATGTATTGAAAATTATTCATTATTGAAATATATAGGCTATATAAATAAATAAATCCTCCAAAAATGACATTACAGGAATAAAATAATTTTTTAACATATTCATATAGTTATTTGAAGTCTGAAGGATACTATGAAAATACATTAATTAAATATTATTTAACTATTTTAATTAAAAAAAATTATGAGCATATATCATATAGCATAAACACAGCTAAACAACATTCCATGGAAGATAAAAAATGACTGGTTTTGTTCAAACTGGTATTTTCTGTATGACGAAAATCTTGAACTTCCCTGAAATGTGAAGCTTAACAAATATGAAGTGAGTTCCTCTGGCGCTGCATGAGACTTCACAAACACATGTCTCTGACATGTCACTATACCTTTCTCCAGGCCTGATTATCATATGTAATGATCTGCCCTGTGCACGAATTAACTTTTGGACACAGAGCTGCAGTATAGTCACCAGTCTTACCTGAAATACTACATAACAGTGATATCACACTGTGTTCTGGCTGTGCCTCTATGCAGCGGAGCTCATAGGCATGCTGGCATTATATAAGGGGACAAACCGGTTGCAAACTGACTTGAGGCGGTTTATCAAAACAGCCGAGGATCAAAACTGTCATGCAGAATGAATTAGAGTTTGTTTATGTCAAGCTTGAAACATCAGACAAGTGACAGTGAGGCTGGAGGCTTTGCTTGTTCTATGTTCTTGCTAAATGTCTTGTGTTTTTTTTTTTTTTTTTTTGTAAACATATGTACATAACACAATGACGACGTGTTTGTGTGGTGTTCACAGATTACGCAGGTGACAAGGACTACATTCCAAAGAGAACCATGTGATCTCAAGGATTTGATATATTTATGTACACTGTAAAAAATTTCTTGTTGTTTTTACAAAAACTTTTTGGCAGCTGTGGTTGCCAGAATAATTTTGTAAAAATACAGAAAACTGTAAACACATTTACGTCAAAAACTGTTAATTTTACAATATAAAGCTGTAATTTACAAACAAGAAAATGTGAATATAAACCAGTAAATTCAACAACACACAAAATTAAATCTGTTTTGTACCTTGAAAATACTGACAACCACCATAATAATAAAGATGGTACTGTATAAGAGAAAGCCACATGAAGTATCAAAGCTCATCACAAGTAGCTTCACCACAAGCAGAAGTATATATTAACATATAGAAGGTGCACATTTATGGAAACACAAAACACCATCATGGTAACACACGTGATACTTAAATAATGCAAAAAACTTTCATTAAGCAACAGAAGATGTAACATAAAGCTCAAATGTACATAACTGATAACAAGAACTATTTAAAAACATGATTATTTAAACAAAATACTTTCAAACGTGGAGTGTCTCGCAGGGAATTCTGGGAATATCAGTTTACAGTTTTAGACTGTAAATTATACATTGATTTGTTCTTTTTTTACTTCTAAAAGCTGTATAATTAACAGAATTTTACTGTAAATTTACATTAAATGCTTTGTTAGATCTTTTACAGTTTTTCCCTGTATATAGTACGGGAACTTACTGTTAACCTATTATCAGTTTTTTTCCGTAGCGTTTTTACAAAATTTTACAGTTAAAATTACACTTACTTTTTACAGTGTATATACAGAGCTGCACTGTAATATTGTAGTTAGTTACGCAATCCATTGCATGACACATTGTAGGTGATGTAATCAAACTACTTTCTGATTACTTTTGACCTAAGTTGTTTTAAATATGAAAATCTTGTAACATATATATAAAGATACAAAGAATGAGAAAATATATTATTTGTAATGCATGAAACATTACATTACATTGTCAAAGTGGTTTGTAAAGGAACTGCAGGGGGTTTAATGAATTGAATCTATATAAAAAAAAAATTTAATTGCATTAATCAAAATAAAACACTTTGGTGAAAGATGCAGATGCCCAAAACATTTGTGAATACATTACATGAAAATAAGGAATAATGTGAATTTATGCATTTTTAAATTGTGCATTCTTTGTGTGAATTTCATCCAAACTGGAAGTCTTTCAGAATGTATAAGCAGTGGGCTATTTTAGAAAGGAACATTTAAAAGATGAAAAATCTTTAAATGATGGATCATGATTGCTATTGTGTAAATAAGATGTAATCATGTACCCAGTAAAAAAGTAACTGTAGTCTGATTATGAGTATTTTAAAATGTAATTTAATCTAGACTACAGCTTCATTTTAAATTAATATGAAATAATGATAACAATATATATATATATATATATATATATATATATATATATATATATATATATATATATATATATATATAGCATAATTGTTTTTTACCATTATTAATAATAATAATAATAATAAGAAGAAATGTTTCCTGAGCAGTAAATCAGAATATTAGATTGATTTCTGGAGGATCATGTGACACTGAAGACTGGAGTAATGAAGCTCAAAATTCAGCTTTGCATCATGGAAATAAATTACATTTTAAAATATATTAAAATAGAAATTGCACTTTTATAAAAATCAATAAATGCAACCATGGTGAACATACAGACTTTAATAGATGTCCTCCACTCAGTACGTAGGAAGCTGTGACCACTGCGTTGGGACTCTGTGAATCAAATCATGACTTATTTGTTTACAAAGTTCTGAATGGAAGGAAACAGGAAGGAAGTGATGGCGATTTACTTTAAAACACTCTCCCTCTGTCTCTCTACATTAGCAGTGATGGAAACTTTTCTGAACAATGCAGCAGGGGGATGTAGTAGAGATGTTGCTTTTCTTTGTCACAAGCCACATATTATTGACATTTCTGAATGTGTTTACAGTGCATCCCAACATTTCCAGTTGTATGCCATCAGTAAAAGTTCACTTGACATTCTTTCTACTGTGCAGGGGTAAACCCTATAAAGAGAATTGTGGTTGAAATCATTTTTCAGTTCAGTAAAGAAAATCTTTTAGGGCTGGAACAGTGAGTACAAAAAAATGTAAGGGTTGTACATTACTTCCCACTCAATACTGTAAAGAATTACTCTCGATTACAGTGAGGTCTTGTTTTATATTTTATTTGATTTTATATTTTGCTTAATTATTATTTTTTTTACTTTGTTTTATTTTATTTTATTTAAATTTATGATTTAATTTGATTTGATGACTTGACAATGAGACAAGTAATGTGTATTAAGTTTACACATAACTGCATACATACATTCCTGTGAAATGACAAAATGGAGAGTATAACAGTGCAGAACTTTTAGACCATGGGTCATATGCTGCTGAGTCACCTGTTTGAATTACTAAACATTAACTGTTGTCTTGTTGCAAAATCCTCAAAACTGTACCACAGAGGAAAGCCCCAAACTCCTAAACTGGTCTTTGATGGGTAATGCAAAGACTTCCACCAGACTTTTCCATCGTAGCAAACTTTCATTTGCGTTTACTTGGTTTGCACTCCTACAAACCAGCAGCACATCAAAGAGATGGAACTTCCCCGTCAGCAACCTCAGTTAAATCCCAACTGTGTCATCTACTACTCACCCCTCAAATTGTGCCGAGAACTGATTTTGAAGAATGTGGGTAACCAAACAGTTTCTGGTCCCCACTGACTTCTGTAGTATGGACAAAAAATATTATGCGAGTCATTGGGGACCAGAAACGGTTTGGTTAGCCACGTTCTTCAGGATATCTTCTTTCGTGTTCAGCAGAAGAAAGTAGCTCTTACTCTTACGGGTTTAGAGGGGTAAGTAAATGATGAAAGAATTTTCATCTTTCCCTTTAAAGTCAAACTATTAATACTCAAGCAGCTTCCGATTACAGATCATGTTCTTGTATATATGTGTGTATTAGCAAAGGTACAAGCTTTTATTGATGTTTATGCTGTTTAATCGGGATGATCAGTATGGTGAAAAGCTCTGTTCAATGCTGAAAATGAGCCTGCTTGGCACAATGTTCTAGTTTTGGTCTTGAGCAGGTTATCTACTGATGTTTGTATGTTCTCAGTATATACAGTGGTAAAAATAAAATCCTAATTTTACATGTAGTAAAATAAACTGTGACTGGGTGGTGTGATGCTGTCTGGACATGATCTATTTTTATAAGCTTGCACAGCTCAAGGCTTTGTGCCTCTGTCCTGTCCTCTAACACTTAATTGTTATCATTACTTTGAATTAATGAAGTCAGCATGACTCACTGTTTTGAATCTTCAATTATGTATGTATTTAATTATTTACATGTTATTTTATGATGTTATTTGTTTTATTTTATTATTTTGTTCTATTTTACTTAAAAATATATATGATATAACAATTTATCAATTTAATTTAATTAAAAAAAACAGCTAGTTAAACTTGCTACAGCCAATACATCCACAACATGCTGCTTTGAGCATGTACAGTAACAAATATTGCTGCTGCAAATATAACATACATGAAATAACCCCATAGCATACTTGAATCCCCTCGAAGTAGATCTATACAGGTGGAGCTGGGGAAGGTGGAGGGTTTCTGAAGCAAGCTGCACTGCTACAGCAAGCTCTAGTCATATATTTGAATGTTGAGCAGTGAGCTCATTGGCTACCGATACAGGAGAGGACCAATCAGCTGTATCATGTGATAATGATGTCATTACGCCAGATTGAGTGAGACCTTTCGAACTTTCAAAGTTTCATGCCAGTACTGTGCATATCTATGCTATTTATTATTTGCAGTGAGAGAGCTGTACATTAATGTGTTGTTATTTCATTTCAAGACCTGACATGCTGCTTTGCATAATATTTTTCTTAATTTTCTACAATTGCAGTTGATTCTTGACTTTTTTTTTTTTTTTTTTTTTTTGATTGCATGTGATTGAGCAGGTGTCGTGTTGAGTCCTACAAAACAAGTGGAAATAAAATATGAGAGGCCCTTGGAGAGACACATTTCCATGGAATCTCCCAATCTAAGTGTGCAGATTGCAGTGTGCCTTGTGATTCTTCCTGGTTTCCTGTTATTATTACATTTCCTGTCTGTAAGTAGAAGGATTAAAATAGCCGTACTAAAATGTATTGCTCTCTGGGGGAGCCATTTGTGTAGAAGACATTTAAGAGAGGAGCCTCTTTCTTAGCTCAGGCCCCTATAGTGCTAAATCTTCATGAGCTCTCTGAGACAATGCCACTGACTCATGAAAAGGTGGGCATGACAGGAACAGGATGTGAAAGACAAACTCTGTGCTTGCTTATATTGATGACACCCACACTAAGAGCATTTCGATAACAATTGTTTGCACTCTCGCCTTGTTTTTGAAATGACAATATTGTGCGGAGCCCTCGGTGGTGAACATAAAGCTCTAACAGATGGAAAACTCGATCTCTCCTTGAAATGAGATTGTGGGTGGCAAATCTGTTGGTTCTCACCAAATTTCCAAAATCATGCTAATTGTTTCCTCTGTGTAAAAGCAGCCTTTTGATGAATTTAACTTTGAATCTATTTTTGTTTTGTTCTGTTCTGTATATAAATAAAAGGATTCAACTTAGGATTCAAGTCTTGACTAATGTTGCAAGTTCTATGACGGAAACGTACCCCTTTATAGACACAAACCTATCTTTATAAATAAAAAAGGACAACATTTTTTGTTTAGTTTTTTATTTTTGTTGTTGTTCTTGTTTCTGTTATTCTTGTTCCTTGTTATTTATTTTTAAAACCATTTTCTGTATAGACACACACATATTGTTTAGAAATAAAAAAGGACTTCACAGTTTTGTTTTGTTTTGTTTAGTATTTTAGTTGTTGTTCTTGTTTCTGTCGTGTTGTAATGGTTTCTAAGATGTTTACTTATTTTGTTATACCAAACAAGTTGGACCTGTTGATGTATTGATTTAAATTTTGCTTGCTTGCTAAATAAATAAATGGGATCAAAATAAAGGAATATGATTCTGTATACAAACAGTTGCCATGGATGAGTTACTGTGATGGCATTGCATATTTAAGGCTTGTGCATATGCACCAATGCAGAATTTGACACAAAACTTAAGGGAATCCTGTGAGTTTGTGTGTGAGAGAGAGGAGACTGTGGGTTCATTGTTCTTTTCTTAGACAGGTGTAACAGGAGACTAACCTGTGCGACTGCATGGCTTTAAACAACAGCATGCATTATTTAAGTTCATATTGCTTTCCATGGCCATGCCAAACCCTGTCTCAGCAGAAAAACTACAGTGATGCAACATCACAAGAAAAGCACTTTAAAAACAGAATTCCCTTGTGGGGGCAGTTATCAAGATTTTAACATTTGCCTCTCGCTATTTATTAAGTTAATCAGTACTCTTGATGCATTCCAATGTGCTTTCTTTAATTTAATTTCACGCATGAGCCATTAAATCAATCAGGCACTATTCTATTAGAGCACAAGAGACAAAGTTCACTTCAAAATGGATTTTACATTACTGAAAAATGGGGGACTTTGACTTTAAACATGAAACTTTTTACACTGCATTTTGTTTTAAATTGAAGGATCTCGTGTTAAAAAGTATTTTTTTTGTTGCACACATTGAACACAAAATATTGCGTACAAAACTTGCTTAATATATTTAAAACAACTGTAATATCTACTCTTGATAACAACCAAATTACCCTTATTATTTTTTAATAAAGCTCATTTCATAAATGTGTCCATGACCTACATCGTTTATGAAGAATGCTAGCATATCTGTTAATGCATCTGCAATTAAACATACATTTTAAGAATTGCAATTAATATGCCCCATAAAGGAAGTACCAGAATAGAAACTCAAATGCATTTTATTATATAATACATTTCCTTGCTGCATGGGCCAATTATATTACATACAGGCTCATTTTAGCATACCCATTTATTGTTCTGCATGTGTTGTACTGTGTTGTATTCGTTGTACTGTAACACATGCTTATGGAAGCTTTTGATGGATGGACGTGGGAAACTGAGAGCAAAGGATTATTAAAACTGTTTAGATGTTTTGACTGCTGAAAACTGTAGAGCATAATATGATGTCAAATAAGGAAGCAGGTTTGTTTCTCAACTACAAACAGTAATTTTACCCCCATTAAAGTCAGTGACAGTTCATTGGTCTAATAATGAGTTTAGCATATTATGAAATTTTGTATTTATATTCTGCTTGCGCTTCTCTTCTCCGCCATAATTTTTCACTTGTTTAAAATCCCAGATCTGACAGGAGGCCACAGAACATGTACAGTAATAAAGAGCTGCTTCTGTAGCTTATGCTACTACTGCTGTAGGAAGTGACAGCTCTGCCAGTATTATTAACACTCCCCATCAACACTCTCACCGCAGGGAATGTGCAGCTCCCCCGCATGTGGCAATGGAAAACGTGCCAGCTATTGTGAGATTCCGAAGGGAACGCAATACGGTGTCTGTATGCTTCTGAAAGCACACTGGAGAGCACGACGGGTAAATGAGACCGCAAATTTAAACAGCTTAGCCTGTTTGGAAGTTCAGGTTACCTTTGTGCTGGACTGAAAAATCTAATTTGGTTTTCCCAGTCAAAATGTACCGGCTTGTAAAGGTTTCATTATGCTAAATTATCACCAAATCTTCGGATTCAGTCTTCTTGTCAGTTTGTTTTATTTCAATTAACACAGGGATAAAAAAAAATGTTTTGGAACTGATTGATTGTAGGCTTCATTAATCTGAGTTTATGCAAATGAGTTATTGTATTTTAGCAAACACTGCCAAAATGATCCACAAAAAAGTGAGGTGCATAAGCTCAGATCATGCCCAATCAGTTCCAAAAAGAAATAAAACTTGTCCTAAGTGAAAGAAAACAATTTGACAATCACAAGTATAACAAGGTGGGTACAAAACCCCCTGCAAATGTATGAAAAATATTTAAATATTTTTATATCATGTGTGAGCAAAGTCAGTAAGATTTTGTCTAACGCAGTAACAAGCAAATCCTCCTTGGGTCAAAATGACCATCAGTCAAAAATAAAACTCTGCTTGACTTCAGCTAACATTGCAGAAATGTTCGACATCGATGTACATTTTACAATTTTATTGGTGTTCACAGAAACAAACCACATTGTTTAAAAAATAATGCATTTTGTTTACACATTATGTATTTAATATATACATCTCTGTACATCAGGAAAATAGTATCTTTTGCACAGCAAAGATAAAACATTTATGTCTGCAAGAACATATACATTATGGACATAAATAATAACAACACTTGTCTGAATTCCACCACAGTGCAAAATTAAAAAAGGGGAGGGGGGGGGGGGGCAAATGGAATAAGTTTTGTAACTCATTATTTAGTTAGTTTAGACACCACTTCTTTCGAAAGAAAGAAAGAAAATGAGAAACAGAAAAAAGCATTTCTTTGAGGGAAACTTCTTAGGTAAACAAGATCATTCCTAAAACCTCTTACAGCATAGAGAGGTTAAGTAGAGACTGTAAGCGTCTTATTGCGCAGAGCAACTCTGGTGCTTCCATCCAGACCCCTAATGAGGGATTATTGTGCAAGTGTCTGTTAAATCCACAAACATCTCCATGGCTTGTGTCTCAAAACCTAGTGAGCTGCCTACCAACAGCATTTTGTGTGCACTCTGAATCAACTGAACTCAAATGTTTGCATTACATTCGTCTTTTCATCCATTGAGGTTACCACAAAAAAAAAAAAAAAAAAAAACATAAAAAAAATAATTAGTTGAAAACGTGCAGGTTGTAACTTTGGCACCATTTTGATTTTACTTAAGGCTGCAATCAAATTTTTTTTTTTTTTTTTTTACAGAGAGCAGTAGTTTTGGCCGAAACTTGATGTCTAGGTAGGCAGCTCGCTGGGTTTTAAAACACACCCCGTGAATCCTAACGTTGCGCTTTCAAGTCAAGTGGATGAAATGGCACATTCGTGCACCCAAACGCTTTTCTTCTTTATCACGAAGCATCGTGTCTTTATTATATTCAAGAATGGTCAGCCGACTTCTTGCATTCTCCCATCCACAGTGCCATTGGCAAGAGAGCCGGTCTCTTGGTTGCTGTCTATGGAAGAGTCGCTGCCTGTGCTCTCCCCGGACAGCAGGCGAGTCACCCTCAGATCGGCTTTTAGCATCTGCACGTCGTTCCCTATACTCATGGAGCCCAAGTCATTGATAATCTGGCACAGTTCTTGCTTGCCGTTGGCCACACAGTCACTGACTGTGTCCAGAATATCCTCGCACTCAAAGTGCATGGCTTTCTCCTCCTCCTCCTCACCGATCAGGTCCTCCGTGATGGAGCCCAGTTTGGGTGCGCTCCTGCTGCGCTCCACCGGGGGCTTGTAGTAACACTGTCCGTTTAGCAGCTTCCTCAGGGGCACCAGGGGAATCGTTTGCTCGCCAATCAACTGCTGTTGTTGGTGCCTGGCATCGTCCCTTCTTTTGAGTCGTTTAAACTCGGCCAGCGCTGTCGCGGAGGTCTGATAGAGGAGCAGCGCCATGGCCTTCGCCTTCTCCGGCTTGGACACCAGCACGGCGTGGCAGCGCAGCATCACCGCCTTGTGCTTCATCTCGTGCCGGTAGACCCAGGCGAAGATCTTGGGGAGCCGCGGGTCTGCGACACAGTAGGTGATCCTGTGCAATAAATACAGGTGTCCTGGTCTCTTCGCCTTTTCGTCGACGTGGACCATGCGGATGCCCTGCGAGCTGATGGTCAGCTTCATCTTGGTGCCTTTCTTGCCCATCTCGCTCTTGCCCCAGATCTTACTGACGGCCACGTCTGTGCATCCTTCCCCCTTGGACTGGATGGTGGTGGCATTGCCCAGGTACAGGACCGTGTACGTAGGGTCCTCGCTGGTGATCTTCACCTTTTTCCTCTTGGATTTGAACATACTCCCGACTCTGTTGAGCGCGCTTTCTGGGCAAGATTTGGCGAAGGAGGTGAGCGCGGAGTAGTTGAGGCTCACGGCATAGCCCTTCTGCTTGGACTGCTGCTTGTCTTCCTCGATCAGCTCGAACTTGTTCTTCTTCCAAGGCAACATAATGGTTGTGTTGAGGAAAGTAAAGCTGCTAAGTCAACTCTAGTAATTCTATTACGCCTAAATTCTACCTCGTAACTGGCTGTAGTCATCTATTGGCCTGCTTTAAGACATTTTCAAAGTTGCAGAGCACTTCATAGACCTGTTTGCGGAGGAGTATCGCGTCGAACGCTACGCGCGCAGCATCGCTAAAAACACACTGTACAGTACAAGCGAGAAACAGCTACTTATATACTGGAATGAACCAACTCAGCCTCACGGAGGGGTCGCCAGAGTGAGGACCATACCAAAACCTGGGCTTCAAACTCTGGGATTTTGCACTAAGCTGTTGCTCATGTTTCAATGCATTTATTAATTTATTAAGGATAGTCATTAAATTAATTTTAAGTGTTTAATCTCGGCCTATTTGTTTTCATTTATGTATAGACTTTTCCACGTCAGTGAGTAAATACATGATTTAATTTTGATAAGCTTGGGGCCTATAAAATATTTTCACAGCAAATAATAGTGCTAATACAAGCACTTTTCCTTCTTTTCTTGTCTTTTCATAAAAATAAAAAAAACCTGGCTATTCGTTCTGTACTAGACTAACTGAGACTTGTCATGGCACTTGTATACTGTTGTTGTTCTCTTGTTTACCTGACTGCTTCTATTGTTCTCATTTGTAAGTCGCTTTGGATAAAAGCGTCTGCTAAATGATTAAGAATTCTTTGAATTTATCTAATTTTAAAATGTAATAGATCCTGTAATATAAAAAAAGTAATGCAACCTTACAAATACCTGATATTATATGCAATAATAATACTGTCATATTACAAGTCTTAAATATATTATTATTAATAATAAAATTATAATATATTAATAATTAATATATATTTTTATAATTAGTAATTAAATAATGAATTTGTAAGCATGCAACCTAAAATAATAATAATATTATTATTATTATTATTATTATTATTATTATTATTATTATTATTATTATTATTAATATTATTATTATTATAGGTTAATTATATGTTATATTACAAGTCTTGAATATATTAATGATATTAATAATTATATAATTATAATATATTAATATATTAATAATGAATAATATATTAATAAATTATTTTATAATTATTAATAAATTATTTTATAGTTATTAATAAAAAAAATTGTAAGCATACAATGTATAATATATTATTATTATTGGTTAATTATTCGTTATATTAAAAGTTTTACATATTGTTAAATTATATATTATTAATAATTATATAATTAATAAGCATATAATTTAAGCATGCTTTTTATTATTATTATACGTTATATTACAAGTCTAAACAAATATAAACATATTTGTATTATTAATAATAATGATTATAGAATTTTAGAATAATGATAATGTATAATCAATAATTAAATATTTATATTGCTGAATGTAAGTCCCTCGGCTTCTAGAGAGGCGTGGAGCAAGAGGAAGGGTCTGGGCGAATCTAAACCAAGGGGCAAGGAACTCGACCGGAAGTTGAAGTCGGCTGCGTGCTGCCATCTTTTAGCAGAACTTCACTTGCGTTAGCATTCCCATTGACTCCCATTCATTTTGGCGTCACTTTGACAGCGAATAACTTTACATCTGAGGCGTTTAAAGACTCTGTTTGTCCATTATTTATTTCTAAAGATACACGACAATGTATAAAGGGCTCCATTACCTTCTATGTTACATTATGGCCCCGTATAAACAGTTTTTGTAAAAAATAGGCTAACGATTGCGTCATAACCACTCGGCTCTCTGTCGCATTACCGTACAGACAGGTGGAGAAGCTCGCAGGCAATTAACTTAATATGGCGTACTGGCGTTACATTTTAAAATACTATACAAAATAATTAATCAGAATACTTACTCCTGCTCACTCACGACAAAGAACTCCCCGCTCAAGCTCGCCGTCTCTGCAAGATTAACGATGGCAGTTTGCACACACAGCTACTAGAAGATTTACATCTGTCAGACAGGTTGCTGACGTCGTCAAGCTTCGTTTGAGTCTGCGCGTCAGAAACGGAAGTGCTAAAAAACGCTAAAACTGGTCTTCATTTGTCTCAATTGAGTTCCAATGGGGTCGCTGTGTCCATTTCTTTTACTGTCTATGATCTAAACTTGTGATGTGATGTCCTCTGCTGGCGGCAAGCGAACATTCAGCCAGAGTTCAGTTTCAGTGGCCACAAGCGGTTCTACACACGGAACCCTTTACGTGCTTACCTTTTCCCCGGACATATTTTAGTGAGACACCTAAGGCAAGCCAACAGTTTAACAGCGATTTGTCTTTTCGGTTTTTCTTTCCCCCTAAGTCAGTTCTATCAACAGACACATTAACTGACCGGTTAACCGCGTGACAGTATTTAAGATGGGAAAGAAGAAGACTCGTGGAGAGGGCTCGGGGTTGGGGAGAGCTTTAATAAAGGAGAGACTGACCGCAGGCCGTGGCTACAGGAGAAATGACACATGGGTGAGAAATTGTGACGGTCTAACGTTAATCCTAAACTGTTTTACTTTTTCTTTCACGTGTACCAGAATATTGTAGAGGTAACATGGCGCATTTATAAAATTAGATAAAACAAATAACTTAACATTTTGTCACTTATACAATAAATAAATACGCTTACAATATGTGTAACAGAGTCAAGCGAAGCAACAAATATTTCTAGATAATTTAAAATGATTTTTTCCCCCAGCTCAGACCATCAACACAATATCAGTAAACCAAAACATACAGACTACAAATAGTCTTGAAATGGGATATTTTTCTTTATGCAAGAGGGAAACTGGGTTCAGTGGATGAAAATCTAATGTATAATAATAGTTTGATGTCTTTTAGCTTCACACCAGTGAGCTGAATGATGGATATGATTGGGGTCGACTCAACCTCCAGTCTGTCACCGAGCAGAGCTCTCTGGATGACTTTCTGGCCACAGCTGAACTTGCTGGAACTGAATTTGTCGCAGGTAGGTGTTAATCATATCTCTAGATAATGTTTAAGATTATTTACAAGAAATCAGGTTTATTATCATAAACTAAAACAATTCGAATTTTTATATATATTTTTTAAATGAATTTGAAGTGAAATAAAATCGAATATAATATACGGTTAATTTTACAATCATTTTATTTGAAAAGCTTAAACTTATGAATAATAAGAAATATTGCAACTTACTGAAATAAGGTGAATATTACTGGAAATAAATAAAAACTAAAACTGAAATGAACCTGAATACCCATATTTAAAAAAGACTAATAAAAAAAATAAAAAATAACTGACAAAACATTTAAGTGAAAATATATATGAAAAATGTAATAGTATTTTAATAACACTGTTAGGAACAGAATAACAAATGTGTTTTTTTGTTTTCTTTTTCGCAGAGAAGCTGAACATAAAATTTGTCCCAGCTGAAGCGAGAGCCGGCTTGCTTTCAGCTGAGGAGTCCACACGACTGAAGAAACTCCATGAGGACAACAAACAGTTGTTACGAATCCCCCGAAGGTATGTTATTGTGCAATTAAATGTGATTTCTATAAGTCTGTATAAAAGTTCCATTGAGCTGTTGTCATGCAAAAGCTGATTTATTCATCTCGTCACCACAGGCCTCCTTGGGACGAGAGCACAAGCCCTGAGGTTCTGCAGCAAAATGAGAGGGACAGTTTCCTCATATGGAGGAGAGAGCTGGCTCGGTGAATGTTTGATTCATTTAGTCCATATACACTAGCAAATCCAATTCTCTAGTGTTTTTTTGAGCAAATGCAATTTTTGTGATAGGTTGGAAGAGGAACAGAAGTTGATTCTTACCCCTTTTGAGAGGAATCTTGATTTCTGGAGGCAACTCTGGAGGGTCATTGAGAGGAGGTGAGCTCTTGCTTGCCTTTAAAAAAAAAAAAAAAAATGCTCTTCACGATCTAATCACACTTTGATGTATGATACTATTTTTGTTTTTATTTTTTGCTTTATCTTCAGTGATGTTGTGGTTCAAATTGTTGATGCCAGAAACCCGCTTCTCTTCCGCTGTCCAGATCTTGTAAGTAACTGAGAGATCAGACCAAAACAATTATACTCATAACTATTTATTTATTTATTGTTTTTAAATCATGCTTTAATTTCTGTCTCCGTCAGGAAAAATATGTAAAGGAGGTCTCGGTTCACAAAGTAAACATGCTTCTTCTGAACAAAGCCGACCTGCTCACTAGAGAACAGCGGCGAGCTTGGGCGCGATACTTCCAGAAGGAGGGGATCAGAGCAGTGTTCTGGTCTGCTTTAGCTGAGGCGCAACGACTCGAGGCCGAGGAGAAGGTAATATATGGAGCTGGTCTGCAGTGAAGCACTAAAAGTAATAGTAGTTTTTGTTTGTAGGATTAAATTTGGGCTTTGCAATTTTCAGATACCGTTTTTAAAAATGTAAAGGAAAAAAAATAAAACAAGTGCATATTTACATTTTTTTTTTTAATACCAAATATTTCACAAAAGTATTAAGCAGCACAACTGTTTCAACAGTGATTATAATAATACTATTAATAGTAAAATATGTCTTGAGCAGCAGATCAGCATATTAGAATGCATTTAGGCTTTGCATAACATGAATAAATTACATTTAAATATATATAGAACTAGAAAACAATTATTTGAAATAACATTTCACAATATCACGGTTTGTACTTGTATGTATCAAATACATGCAGCTTGTATGAGCATAGGATGATTCTTTAGAACATATTCAGTGAACATTTTGGTTAATGATGCAAATGAATCTTTGATTTGAATTTATTCATTATTTTCATATGCATTGATTCTTTTAAGGGAATCGAATGCTTGCTTTCATTATTCTGTTTCTCCTTCACATTTGGTGGCTAAGGGAGAAGAGCCGATGGACCAAGAGGATCAGAGTGATACAGAACAAGAAGCAACCTCCAAAAATGTCCCAGATGAGGAAAACAGCACTTCACCTAATGAAGAGAGAGATGAGAGTGAGGAGGATGAAGAAAGAAGAGTTTGTGTGGATGAGACCGAATGGCAGACATGCTCCGAGGAATCAGGAGATGAAGACAAACCAGAAACCCCAACGGTTTCATCTTTCTACAACTCCAGCCGTTTGTTACGCAAAGATGAGCTGCTGGAAATGTTCAAGTCTGTGCATTCTGGGCCGACGTACAAAGATGGACAAATCACAGTCGGACTGGTGAGTTTTTGGTGAGTTTATATCAAGCATTGATACTTAAGAATTCAGATTTCAACTCCAAATTCTCTTAAAGGTGGGATATCCCAATGTTGGAAAAAGCTCTACCATCAACACCATCCTGAGGAACAAGAAAGTCTCCGTTTCAGCTACACCTGGACACACAAAGCATTTCCAGGCGAGTGTTTTCTAATTAATGAACAATGGAGGAATTGAAAATCAATTCTTGACATTTTTCAAATTTTTGCTCCTACATCACTCTTAGGGACAAATTACATTTAGCTGTATACCAATAGCCTTCAAGCTATCAGAGTCAAACATTTAGCAGTTAGCGTTTATTGACTGTTGGTTTGTCCACATGTTTCAGACTCTGTTTGTCGATCCTGGTCTCTGCCTGTGTGATTGTCCTGGACTGGTCATGCCTTCTTTTGTGTCCACCAAAGCCGAGATGATCTGCAGCGGGATCCTACCCATCGATCAGATGAGAGATCACGTTCCAGCCATCTCTTTGATAACCTTTTAAAACAGCAGCGATCATGATAACTGCATCTTTTGCTTGATCTTTTATAACACACTACAGATTGATTGACAGATATTTTTTGGAGTAACCAAGAAGGCATTCATTTGATCAGAAATATTGTGAAATATCATTACCCTTAATGTAAATACGTATGTCAGACTATCCCTCGAAGTGTGCTGGAGGGGACCTATGGAATCAACATCATCAGACCAAGAGAGGACGAGGACCCCGAGCGACCCCCCACCTATGAGGAGCTGCTCATGGCATATGGATGTCAGTTCCATTTGCACGATGTACACATTAAGACATTTCACAGCACACTTAACTGACCAACCATGATGTATTCTCTTCATGCAGATATGAGAGGCTTCATGACAGCACACGGCCAGCCAGACCAATCGAGATCAGCCCGTTACATTTTGAAAGACTATGTCTGTGTAAGTGCCTTTCGTTTGTCAGTACCAGCTCTGAATTGTGTAGTTATGAACATGGAGAATTGGAGATTTTAACCTCTTCCTTCCTGATTTTCTGCAGGGTAAACTCCTTTACTGCCACCCTCCGCCCCACATCAGCCCTAAAGACTTCCAGCCTCAGCATGCCAGGTGGAGTGGAGGAGTCGAACCAACTGCTAGCGATGCCAACAAGCCCTCAAAAGTCAAACGCATAGAGAACACCGTGGATAAACATTTCTTTCATCAAGTGAGATTCAGCTCTTGAATGAGTTTATTTTGTGGTAACGCCTGCCTGTACAATACATGGCTACTGAAACTGAAATATTGATTTACTTTTGTTGTTAAATCCCTCACAGCACACATAATCAGTCATTTTTTTTCATAGGAAAATGTGCGAGCACTGACCAAGGGGGTGCAGATGGTGATGGGTTATAAGCCCGGAAGTGGTCCTGTTGGGCCTGGAAACACAGAACAACAGACTGGGAAACCCTGGAAAAAACACGGCAACCGGAACAAGAAGGAGAAAGTGAGAAGACTCAACAAACATCTGGATGCATGATCCCTATACTAAGATGTTTATTGGATATGATCTTTAATGCAAATACTTCAATTTCACCTTCGGTTATACCTGGATGGGATTGATAAGTGCTGATGGACGTTCCCCTTTGTATGAAATATCATCAATCATAATAATAAACTATAACTCTGTATTTTATCAGTGTATTAAATGAAAAGAGTAATGGACACCGATGAACGCTAATAAATGAAGATCTCCTTGTGATGTCCTTAAAAGTGATTTTGTTCTGTATTAAAATTGTGGATTCCATTTAGTAGAATATGTGGATGTCTAACAAAGCTGACGGTGATATATTGACAGTTTCTCAGTGCAATTTTCTCAAACATATAATTAGTACTGCGTTTTTTTTTTTTTACTTTCTCCAAGCTGTAATGGTATTTAATCTGGTAGGAGTAGCCTAACATTTGTAAATTACCTGTTTAAGGGAAAGATTTATGTTAATCTTTAAGGGAACTTATATATTTTGATGCAGAGATTTGTCATTAAATCTTGCAAGTTTCTTACAACTTTTAATCACATATCTTTTTGTAAGTATTTCATGCAGTTTCCCAGCAATTAAAGGTATATGCATTTTGCGCACACATATTTGATAAAAAAAAACAATAAATATTTCTGAACTACGTATTTTAAAGGGGTCATATAATGCTTTTTAAAAAGATCATTATTTGCTGTAACAGAATATGTTGACATACTTTCATGTAAAAAAGAAAACATATTATTTTTCTAATACTGTACAATATTGTAATTCCTCTATGGCCCCGCCTCTCTCAAACCAGTGGTTTTCTACAAAGTCCCTCCTTCTGACAAGCACAGTCTGCTCTGATTGGTCAACTGACCCAGTGCATAGTGATTGGCCGAACACCGCAAGCACTCACACTGATGAAGCTTGTGTGTTTGCAATACACAAGCCACAGACGGTTAAGACAGCTGACTCCACTGTGTGACCCTCTCTCTCTCTCTCTCACACACACACGCGACACGCAAAAGTCTGCATTTGAACATTTAATGGCAAATACTTAAACTGGGCAGTAAGCAAGTTTGCCGTTTCGAACACAGCCTAACATTCTTGATATAAACATTGTAAACAGCCCATTTAAATGAAAGTCACATGTTCTGTCAATCTGTTGCAGATTTCTATGGCTTCGTATATGTTCATTTTGGATGTCATCCATTCCCTGTCATAATCTTTCTCCATTTATTTGTGGTATAAGTCTAAAATTGGTACGGGTTTATATACACACACACATCACTCATTGGTATAACTGTGTGTATCATCTTTCACAATAAATGACTCGCCTTGTTCTCAAGGAGAAAAAAATCAAATGGTATCCAGGAGGAGGAAGCTGAATTTTCTAGTTGTGTCTCTGCTGTTTGTAATGTGTGGTTGCGTTTACCTGGGTTTACATGTCCATTCAAGTCCAATAATGGTATTTCCAACCATGAGGAGACAACTTGGCATGTTCCTCTATGTAAGTAAAGTCATTCTCAAAGCTGTGAGTAGCATTTGTCGATTTAGCTAAATTTGGATTTAGCATTCTATCAAATGGATTATCGGTTGGATATCAACGCCATTATATCACCAAATGGATCCTTTGCAGTGAATGGGTACCATCAGAATGAGAGTCTAAACAGCTGATATAAACATCACAATAATCCACGCCACTCCAGTCCATCAATTAATGGCTTGTGAGGAGAAAACCTGCATGTCCTGAGATGTTTCTAACTTTAGATATGCAGCTTGGGTGAGGAACTGGAGTAGTGTGGATTACTTGTGGATTTTAGTGATGTTTTTAGCAGACTCTCCTTCTGACGGCACCCATTCACCGAAGAGAATCTTTTGGTGAGCAGTCTGTTATAATGATAAAATAAACTCATCTACATCTGGATTGTTCAAGGGTTAGTGCGTTTTCATTTTTGGCAAAATTATTCCTTTAATAAAATAGTTGTGCACAAATTTCATAATGAATTAAATGTAAACAGAACATTAAATGAAAGAACAGTCACAGACGTATGTATGTGCTTTGTGTATAAACTGTCCGGTTGTGTCTTTTCTGTCTTTTGCAGAATAAAGGGGAGAGCAGAAGTTCTGTCTTCTGTAGCTGGATCTCTGTTTGTCTCTGCCATTCTTCTCTACGACACACAGCTAAGATCTGTAATCAAAGCAATGCCATGGATACTCTCTGCTATCAGCTGTGCAAATCCTTTGACACAGATGTGAGTGACTCAGGGTCTGGAAGTGGACTCGCACATTTAATGTACCAATGTTCTCAGTCTACTCTTTAACTTTGATTTTTCAGATTGTGGTCCTCGTCTGTTACAGAGTCTTTACTAGGTGTGCACCAACAATATTGAATGCTGCAGAAAGAAGCACCTCTCAGCAAGAGGCAGGTTTGCTCTTGTTTAGAATTTTAGTAAAGTGGTTTTATGGTTTATGGTGTTAGGGTATGGTGATAGATTAATTCTCATTGTCATGCTTGTATTTGACTGGTGTCTCTTCAAGGTTTGTCTCAAGGAGGCCACCATCTCACGGGACAGTTCATCAGAGAGTCTTCCACTAAAGAGGACTGTCAGGGTGGTGCGGGTTGATGAACAGTGTTCATCAAAATGACCAAACCTGTACTGTCCTACACATGTGATTTCACACTGCTTAATCTGTGCACGCACAACCAAGTTAAAAATAAAATAAATATAACTAACAAAAATAAATTAATCAAATGGAAAAAAAATCATAATAAATGTGTAAAACTGATATTAATGTATCTGTTATTTTATGTATATATTATTATTATCATATAGTATATTTATAGTTTAAATATGTAAATTGTTTATTATTTATTACAAATATGATATGTTCTAAACATGTAATATAAATAAATTCTAACATCTAACAATATATATATATAATTCTTCAATGATATAATTACTGTATACAATTTGTTTTCATTAATAAACCTCAAATTATACATGGAAAAACTAAAATTAATGTAATAATAAAATGTAATAACTGGAGGCTGCAGTACTGCTTTAGGACGGTAGATGGTAGCAGAGTTTTAAAAGACTAAAGCAAATCACGTGAATAAATGTGTTTGAGTTTCCTGACAGTTTTTCAAAAGGATCTATTTAAAGTATCTATTCAACATATTGTTTGCACACTTATCTGAAAGAAAATTGTCTATATAATCGAATCACTCAGTATAACATCTCAATATAAATTGTACGTCACCATTTTGCTGAAAATGTTGTTGTTGTCCTTTCTTGGCTCTCTAAATGGCTTTTGAGAATGCCAAGTGATTGAGAATAGCGTTTAATCTAAAACAAAGGCAATTCGCCCTGGACGAGAACAATTGAACTTTGTTTTATTCACTAAGCAGGAAAAAGCTAAGCATGTGAACCGCCTCAGACACTGTGTGTGAGTTCAGGGTTCAGACATCTGATGTCAAGAGCAGTCTTCCAGTGATGGATGTGTGATTTCTGATTGCTGTTACTGTAGTTAAACTATTCAATTTCTGAGCCATTAGCATCAGTTACAAGCAGAATTGTAACGCAAGTTATATAATTTGGTATATAAGGACTCGTAACTAGCTGTGAGAGTTGAACAAAATATATATAAAAAAGTATCTAAATCAGAAAATAAAAAAAAAACATGTCTCATGGGCAGTTTTAGGTACAGCTAGACAATCAAAATGGGAGATTCCTGCAATTCCATTCCATTGTGTCAATTACTGTAAGCAGTTGTGGAAGAGAAAGCTGGGCTTGGTGTTCCAGAAGTTCATGTTGTTGCTCGATTGTTTTGCTGTTAAAGATCTATAATAAAGGAACAGGGCAGGACCTTTCTGCATCGGAAGTGGTACAAAATGCTTGTTCAGTCTACATGAGAATTTGGCCCTGGCTCTGCTATTTTAAGAGTGGGTCTGTCGCCCGCCCGATGTGTGGAGAACAGTGGACAGGCCGAGGGCTTTTCTGTTCTTTGAGAAGCGGTCGTTTGTGTCTGTGCGTATGAGGAACTAAACATTCCTCTGAAGATATTTGAGCCTTAAAGGAGTAGTTTAGCACAGAATAAAACATTACTTCCTTCAAATTATACACCCTCTTCTAATTCCAAACATACATAAGATTCCAAAATTAGATTCCATTTTTTGTTTGTTTATTAAATTATTATTTTTTCAGTAAATGCAGTTTGTTTATTTTTTGTTTATTAACTTCTATTTTTATTTTACTTATTAAAGGCATTTTTATTTATTTATTAAATGTATAAAAACATTTTGTTCCTATCATTTTAATTTTAAATTAAACATTCAATTTTGTGATCATGGATTATTTATTATACATTTTATTAATGTATTTATTTTTATATATTAAAGAAATCATTCACAAAAAGTTGCTGAGATATTGATTCAGTTACATATTAAAGGAATTTCATTTATTTAGAAAATAAATTATTCATTAGATTTATTTTTATTAAGTGGACTTTTTATTAAATGCATTTTATAATCTTTTTTGTTTAATTTATTAATTATGTTTATCATATGAATCATAAAAATGTTTATTACAAGCATTTTATTTATTCAATTCATTATTAATTCAGTGTATTTATTAAATGAAATTATTAAATGTATTTTAAATTTTGCTTGAAAGTTTGTGCCATTGTTTACCAAGTCTATTGTTATTCTTGAATGTATTAATTCTTATCATCTTATCATTCATATACCAATTCTTCTAATACAAAACAAATTATATATATATATATATATATATATATATATATATATATATATATATATATATATATATATATATATATATATATATATATATATATATATAATTAAATTTTTTTCATTTCTTTGAACTTTGGAGAAACAAAAACACCATGGATCCTGGTAGAGGAAGCTCCAGAAGATCTGCAGAAAGCAGAGCGGAAAAGTTAGTGTCCACATAATCAGACGAATAAACCTGGTGCCAGTGACTCTGTTGAATGGTAATGCATTAACATGATTTGAGTGTTTTTGAAGTTTAATGAAGCAGTGTAAACTGGATTTCGTTCATATACTTAATATAAAGCGATCTGTGTCATTGTGGATATCACCATCATGTTTTTTAATGGACTTTGTGTGACTGCGCACATTTTTTAATATACTTGAAAGCAAATAAGATGTAAGTCTGTTTCTCATACAGTACCTCACCTCAGTACCTATTGTTACCAGCTTTAGAAGGCTGATCTACACTTGTATCCTTCCCTCACGGCGACTAAGGCTCCCGCCACTTCCCTGTCATTCACACTGATGACTTTTTCCATTGTCGTCCCCTTTCCTCCCCAGAGCCATGTTGTTGATTAATGGGATGGCTCTGAAAACCTTATCGGACCTGTCGTTTTCATAGACGATACCGAACACTGACAAATGAAGGGAGGTAACACATTGACTGCCCTAATAAAAACAATATCACCCTTTTGCAGGGTCTCCAGGTCGGGAGGTTACTTCCTTTATTTTGATGGTTTCTGCCGGTTTATTTGAGCTGGACTGGACATGGCCCAGCAGCCCAAGATAAGACACAGACAAGACCGTGAGTGTTTTCAGTGTCTTTGCTGGTATCCAGACTTGACCTGCCTTGGCTTGTGACTTTGCCTCCCATGCTCTTTGTATCTCAGTCAGTCGGGTTTAACAGATGGATATTAGGCTTCCGTAAAGCACGATAGCAAGACAATGGTTTGATTAGAGTATGTCAAGTACATGAGGACATTTCTTGTCCTGGTGGATTTTCGTTGGGGATTGTGAATAATGTGTAGGCCCAGACCCACACAGAATCTGAATGACAGAAATTCCTGTCATTCACAAAGGTCTACACATTCTGTGTCTTTTCATGTTTGTTAACAGAATAGCAAGATACAAACTTGCAAAAGTTTTCATACCCCTTCATTTTTTTTCATGTTGTATGTTGCTGCCTTATTTTAAACTGCTTTAAATTACTTATTTCCCCCACATCAATCTACAGTACACCTCATAAACCATAGTGTCAAATCAAAAAATTTATTAAAAATAAAAATCTTAAATGATTTCATTGCAAAGGTATTAATACCATTATCTGGCTTGGGAGCTGGTTTGTAGATGTTACTACACTGTTGCAGATTTAATTGAATGGGTATGATTTGGAAAGGCACACACATCTTACCGATAAAAGCTGAAAATGCATATCAGAGAAAAACCAAGTAAATAAATAAAAAACTGCATGTAGAGCTCAGAAACAGGTTTGCATCAAGCCACAAATCTGGGGAAGAGTTCAGAAAAAATCCTCTTCATTGAAGGTTCACAGAACCTCTGTCTGTTACCCTTAGTGGAAGAAGTTTAAAACAGCCAGGACTCTTCTTAAAGATTGCCTTCGGACCAAATGGAGCAATTTATGGAGAAGGGCCTTGGTTAGACTGGTGACAGAGACGCTGAGGGTCATTGTAGTTGAGCTCCATGACCATATGTTGGTAAATCTACAGAAGGACAAACTTCACTGCAACACTACATTGATCTGGACTTTATGGTAGTTTGGCAAAACTCTCCTCTCCTCAGCGAAGACACATGAAAACTACTGGAATTTGTAAAAAGCACTTCAAGGACGGATTGTGAGAAACAAGATTATCTGGTCTGATGAACCTCCAAGCATCATGTTTGAAGGAAACCAGCTCTGCTGCAGAGTACCATCCCTAAAGTAAAGTGTGCTGGTAGCAGCCTCAAGCTTCTACTCAGCCTCGAAGCATCCAATTTCTAATATAACTTCGATTGGATTATTCTGAAAGAGGAAAGTCACATACACCTAGGATGCTTCAAGGTTTAGTAGAAGATGGACGAATTTTCATTTCGGTTGAACTAAGAGCATGAGCAAGAATCCAGAGCATTCAGAACCTCAGACTGGGCAAAATTGTTCACCTTCCAGCAGGACTATGACCCTAAGCACACAGCAAGAGTGGCTCAGAAACTCTGTGAATGCCCTGAGTGGCCCAGCCAGAGCCTGAGCTTGGACCCAATCAAATATTTCTGGAGAAACCTGAAAATGTCCATCCAACCTGACAGAGATTAAGAGGTGAAGAGATGACAGCTCTTGTTTTTGCTTTGGCATCATGGTGTATGGAGTGTAGACTGGGGTATGAACACACACACACACACACACACACGTTTGTTTTTGTGAAATGTGGGGACATCCCATAAGCGTAATGGTTTTTATACTGTACAAACTGTATATTCTATCGCCCTTCACCAACCCTACACCTAACCCTAACCCTAACCCTCACAGGAAACTTTATGCATTTTCACTTTCCCATAAAAACTAATTCTGTATGATTTATGACGTTTTGAAAAATGGGGATATGGGTTATGTCCTCATAAGTCACCCTCTCCTTGTAATACCTGTGTCATAGCCATGTCATTATACAGAGTTGTGTCCTGATATGTCACAAAAACACACACACCCACCCACTCTCTCACACACACACACACACACAAACAATGATATGTTATTAAAATGTAATTATATACAATTACAGTATAACAGTATATATTCTGCAGATTCATGCTGAAACATTTTAAATAATCTGAAATGTTACAAATATGAAATTCTGTCATCATTTACTCACCCCATGTAATTGTATATCTTTCTCTCTTCTGTGGAACACAGAAGAACCCCCCCCCCCCACACACACACCCTGAAAGTCATTGGGGTCCACAGTTTGGTCTCCAATGTGTTTTTCAAATATCACCCTCCTTCCTTTTGTAATAACTGTTATTTTAGTATTGTTTAAATAATATTATAGTTTTTTATTTATACTTTGAACTAGCTTTTCATATTTTCAGTTTGTTTTTCATCTTATTTTTAGTTCAGAATTAGTTTTTATTTAGTTCCAGTTAATGATCTTGTTGCTTCAACCTAAACATTTGTAGTATTTCATCTAACATTTCTACTTTTATTACAGCTTTATTTCAGTTAACAATTGCTTTTTTTTAGATTTAATGACAATAACCTGTTTGGAATTACATGGTGAAGATATTGAGACATTTATTTTGGGGTGAACTAGCCCTTTAAGCTATAACCTCCAAAAACGTTACAGTTACTCCATATGTTCTCATGAAAGTTTTAATTATTTTTTTTATTTCCTCACTGGGTTTTGTGCATGAAGAAATTGTTCTCTTTGACATACATGTGAACTCAGACTGCTGATCTATCATTTCACAGAGCCTCAATCGTAGCACGCAGTAGATAATGCTCTTCTCTGATGTCACAGACCACTCGCTGACGCCCAGGCTGCATTCAGTCTATACAGGGCCTGAGTTTGTAGTTAATCCTCTCCCCCCTTGAACTTGGAGAAATGAAAGCAAACTGTCCGCTTTGTTTAAAGAGCTGGAATCCTGTTTGCACATCTGACTCGAAGCATGGATCAGAACATCTGAACCTGTGGTTATGTGCTAGGACTCTTGTTTTTCTTTTGGATTGGCACGTACGTCATCTTGAACCTGCTACAAGGGGCAGAACAAGGTGGCATGAGTTAAAATTAAAATTCAGGCCCTTTCTCATAATCCATTTCTGTTTTGTTTGTTTTTTTATTCGAGAATTGACAATCAGAACATCATAATGCTGCATGTTCATCCATTTCCTGTGTGGTTTTGAATGGATCGTTTCTGATTCAAAGCCTGTGGTTTTAAACATGGTTTATCAGATGGACAGTTGATTTATTCAGTCACTAATAATAAGAGGCAGTCACATCACATCCAGTGTTACTATTAGACCACATTTTGACTGTCAAAACAGCAGGACTGAAAGGTTAAATTGACCTTTGAACGGACAAATAAATGAAACCAGGACAAATAGCTATGCAACTCATTCTTATGTAATACAACTTGTCTGTCAAATTCATCTTTCGCCTTTTCTCTACTCACCACTTTCACTTATCACAGGTTCCACATCATATTGATTTTAAGGCAGATATTGTGTTCCTGTAACTTTAAAATAAGGCTTAAAGACAGAAAACTAATAAGTAGTGATGAACATGTATGGAAAAAGAGGAAGGTTTGGTAATCTATCTTCTTATATACCTACTGTTATTGCAATATAATTAAGGCCTATCACTATTCAAAATATTGGTAAAATGTGTCAAAAATCATCAACAGAGAAACTCATTTCATAATAAGACGTTACATTATGCCATATCAAAGGTTAAAAGAAATGGAGAAAACAATAAATATTTTAAAACATTTTAGAGTCTAGGGCCTTTTTATATTAATATACGCTTACGAACACACATACATATGTGAGTGTATATGTATATCTACATGTATAGGTTTTATAATTAAAAGCGATACATGGTCTGGTTTGGAGCCAGATGGGCCTTTAGCGCGCGCTCACACGCACCTGACGCAGTTCCACCATGACCTCATATCCTCTGCATCACTTCCTGTACATGCTGAGGCAGAACTGGGGAGTCAGGCACATTTACACACATACACACACACACACACTCATCTGCTGTCAGCAGTACACACGATCTGAGTCTCACGTCTCTTTCTCCGCGATCCTTGCGATCTCATCATGACCCAGAGGTGATCCTCGTTCCGGTGGTTCTGGGTGAGTGCGCGCGCGCGCGGGGATCTGTTCATTGATGTGTCAGAGTATGAAGTCATGGCTGCCTGTAATTCTTCCTCGTGTGTGTGATCGAGGTTTTATAACGCTGTGGCGATTAATATGTGGTATTTGGGTCTGTTTAGATAATAACGGTGTTGTGATCTGTAGTCGAGTAACGTTATGTGTACTTTGAATTTTACTCCGTTTTGAGATTTGCATTAAGCGGTGTGGTTTTAAAGTGGTAGTTCGCCCATTCTTTCTGTCATCGTTTACTCCGCCTCATGTCCTTCTAAACATGTAGGACATTTTTTTTCTTCAAATGAACACAAACGAAGATTAGGCAGAACGTGATGGACTGACAGCCTCAGTCACCATTCACTTGAATGGTATCGTTTTGCCATAGAGTGTAAGTGAATGGGGACTGAGCCTGTCACTCTGGCATCCTCTCTTGTATTTTACGAAAGAATGTTATACGTGTCATTCAAATAAAATAATTTAAATTATTACTTTAAGTAAATGCAGTTCATATGTATTTTCAATATATTTAAAAGTTTAATTTGAGCGTCACCATGAAATGGCAAAATAATAATTATTATTATAGTTATGTTGATGTTTTCAGAGTGAAAAAGTGACTACATACAGCCAAGAATGGTGACCCATATTCAGAATTCATGTTCCGCTTTTAACCCATCCAAGTACACACACACACACACACACACACTCTGTGGACACACACCCTGAACAGTGGGCAGCCATTTATACGTTAGGAGTTCGGTGTCTTGCTTAGTTTTATTTATTTAGTTAGTTATAATTAGTTATTGGTGAAATCACTTTCTTGAACCTGTGCGTTTAAGTTTTTTATTTATTTTATTTATTTTTAATTTTATGTTTTTACATAAATGCCTTATGGGAGGGGTAGCCGACATGTCAAGATGTGACACATATGTCCACCATTGTGACATATTAATCTTCAAATGCTTTTATTACATTAATTTGAATTATTTCTGAAAAATATATTTCAAAATTATACTCACCAGTTTGAACAGTAGTGTTTGTATATATAATTCAACCTTACACTTGATGCTCAGGGCCATGTTTTACATTCTCAAGCTGCACTGTTAATGTTTCTCTGTAGTTTATGTTTTGCTGCTGCATTTTAATCATTAAGTTTTAACATGTGTATTTGTAATTTGTGTACTTTGACTCAAAGGGCAGCCATTGGTCTTGTTGTACATAATTTTTCCATAAGCTTTTTGGTCTTTTTAATGATTGGCTAACTTCAAGGGACCACTTTTGTCCTCCTTTATATGTACTATTTTTAATGGTGATACAAACCGCTGTTTAAACCTGCCGTTAATATGCATCTCAATGTGCATCACTATATCAGTCCTATACTACGTGTTGTTATAAGCACAAACTTGTTTCAAGCTGAAATTTGTTGCTGAGTTAACTGCATTAGTTGAACTTTGTGTTTGCTTCAAATAATCTGTTTCTGCATGCTGGTTTCAGACTGAAGTTGTTTGATGTCTTGTATATGCATGGACCTTTCCAAATGTTGATTTTAACAACTTAAAACTCAGACGTTTGTGTTTTTACAGCATCTTTTGCTTAGTCTGGTGGGTACAGAATGAGTGAAGTGTTTTAGTGTTTCGCATTTATGTTTAAAAGTTTGGTGTCAGTATTTTTATTTTATTTGTTTCAGAGAGAGAGAAGGGCATTAATAGTTTTCTTCTTCTAGCATGCATTAAATTGATCAAAATTGATTTCTATTTCAAACAAATGCTGTGTATTAAGCAGCAAACGTGTTTTCAACATTCATAATAATAAAATGTTTCTCGATATGAAAAGAGAGAGATCATTTAACAGGATAGAAAGGTTTGCATTTATTTGACTGCCGAGGTCAAGTGTAGCGTCGCATTTCAGACGCTGATGCATGTTGTTTAAGAAGTGGTTTATACGGGGCAGAGGGTTCACAACAGCTTTCAAAACATTGCAACACTTGTGTGGAGTGTAAATATTATGATTTTCATGGCTCAAAAAAGTATTACATGTTAGTGAATCTTTAGCAAAGAGATATGATCAGCATAGAACCAAAAATGGATCACTTTGAATGAAGTGAGTGACTGTTACTCAGTTAAAATCCATTATATTACAAGGATATATCTTTGACTAGGATGAACTGGAGTTCAGAAGTTTGTCTGTGTAGTTTGGCTGTCATGTCCCGAAGAGCTTTGAGGTGATGCCGAGATTGCTCAGAGAATATTTTAGCAGACGCGCTCTAAGACAACAGTGTATGACAGAAAGTCTGCCAGTGTTGAACGAGAGCTGAAGTGTGACATATCGTGACATGGTGCAAGTCAAGGCTTCGGAGTGTTTGCTCTCAGAATCCTCGACGGCAGGGGAATGGACAAGACTTTTCTAGCCATCCGTATGCGGTTTACCTAAAATAAGTCCCATAAAAACTCTACTCTGTTCAGGGGAGATGGGATAAAAGGTGCTGGATTAAAATAGTAGCTGATGTAGAATTTGGTACCACAGTGTGAACCAAAACCACAGATTACAGCCCAAAAATGGAAATGAAGACTTCAAGAGAAACCGTTTTAACCAAGAGAGCATTTTATCTTTTATTTTTTATTTCAGTCAGAATGGCTAATGAAAGATAGTATGACAGCTAGGTTTTATTTTATTTATTTATTTTGATTTTAGTTTAGTTTAGTTTTGTGTATTTTATTTCATTTCAGTTAGAATGGCTTATTTTAAATATTTAATTTAACTTAATTTTGATCAGACTGCCTCGTGTAAGAGGGTCTGACAGCTAGATTTTAATTTTAATTTTTTATTTTTCATGATCTGAATGCTTTTTTTGTCCGTGTACTTAGTTCTTCATTTGTGTTTACTTAGACCTTGTTTAACCTTACTATATTTCCAGATTGATGAAGGTTGTTTACCGCAGCTAAAATCAGAAAGATCAAACTTTTATGAAGGCTAGTTTACTTGCATTATGAATGAAATCATAATCTCTTGAAGTTCCTTAGGTTTTTCTTTCCCAAGCGGCACTGACAGAGAGAGTTGCTAATCCAAGACCATGTGGCCAGACTCTGGTCCTCTTTTCTGTTTCATCTTTTTGTCTTATTTCTGTCCACCACTGTTTTCAACACCGCTGCTTTTTGGATCATGGGTAGGCTACACCTCCGTGCTCCATCTTTTTAGTTGTTTTTTTCTCACCTCTACTCTTACCAAATGGGCAGATACCATCATCCTCAGCTGTGAAGTCAACCGTAGTACAAGAAAAGCCTTGACATCTTGCACAAAAGGGTCTTGGGATGCATAAGAATCTGAAATTTTAATAGTACTGTAAATTTGAATGGACTTATCCACTAGGCACTTAACTGGATAATTGCTAAAGGAGAAGATAAGAAAATTTTTCCAGGTATGTTTGGATTTATTTATCTTGAACTTTCTTTAAAAATTATTATGTGAATAATATTTAATTTTTCTTTGAATTTTTTTGGTTTTACACACATGAAGACACTAAACCATCACATCAGAACCATCTTAAACTGGTTCAAAACAGTTGCATTTATTCTGTGAGAGTTTCTCATGGTCAAGAGCTTTGAAGCGTATGGAGATTGTCCTTTTTTCTTTCCTCCTTTCACTACTTTGATCATACTTTTTTGACCCGAGTTATTGACCACGATCGGATTAGAGGATTTTTTTTCTGAGCTGTCCTCGACTACAGAAGAATCACTTCAAAAATGTGTGAGAAAAGCACATTGTGTTGTTCTCTGGATCCCGAACGATGGCAAGAAATGTGCCCCCGTGAATTAGTGAACCGCTTGTCCAGCTGAGAGTCAAGCTGCTGTGCCCTGTTGGTGTTTGAGATTCAGTTGATTTTTAAAAACATTTATAGTAAGCTTATTAGAGGCATTGAAGCTTATTTCCTATTAATTATGTTGAATATTAAGGCTAACATTTAATGTATGATAAATTATCGCAGACCTGAAAGAAGCATTTCAGAAACAAAAACCACCATTCCAATAAAACATGCACTTAATCCAGTATTTTCCAGTATATTCCCGTGTTACTACTAATTTATTTTATAAAGGTTGCACTGTAAATTAATAATAATGGACTTTCCATCAAATGAATGAAATGCTTCCCCTTTAAGTTAATGAGCTTTTGAAAAAAAAAAAAAAAAAAAAAAAAAAAAATATATATATATATATATATCACAAAAAAGCACACACACTATATATATATATATATATATATATATATAGTGTGTGTGCTTTTTGTTGAACTTAATAAGATAAACCTGTTAAATAGTGTTTAGGCTTCATCTTTTTATAAGTGTCCCTGTAGGTCAAATTAACAACTTACCAGCTTGTTTTATAAAGTCGTATTTGGATTTATTGCATTTATCTGGAAGTTTAATAGGTTGTTTTCTTGTACTTTTTCTCACCATTATCTCCTTTTTCCTGCTCAGTTTTATCTTTATGATTCCAGACTAAATCATGCAACCTTTATTGTGACACACTAACCCAGCGGCTAACTCGGCCATCGAATTACTAAACCCTTGCCATTTATCTTACCGCTTATCAGTGAATATGCCATGAGACTGTTCAATCACTGTTCTTAAGTATTTGCCTCCTAAACACTTGAGCGCAGTGATACTGGAGTCATGATGTTCGAAAAGAGGAGTAGAATTCAGTTCAAAGCGATGGTGACCCAATGCAATGGGAAACAAAACAGAATAAAGAAAGCGCATTAAACCCAAAACGTGATTGCAGTTTAATACTTTTTTTCTCTGAAGGCTTCCATGAGTTATCGCGAGGGCCGTCAGGTCATTGCACATTGTTAGCTGAGGTTGGGGGATGTTTTCACTTCTGAAAAAGAGACTTCTGAAACAGCTTGTGTTTCAAAGCTTTCCTGTAAAACTGCTTGCAAAAGAATACTGACTCAGCGGATGCGGCACGCTCAGAAAAATAAAAAATCGATGCAGTGATATGTGTCAGAAAGCCATGCTTGTAGGGTGAGTTTGTCTGACAGGTCTTGTGAAATCTAGCTGGCAGACATTCTTACATGAGGCTGTTTTTTTTTTCATATAAAATATTTATATTTATGTAATTTATATTGTTCAAATTGTCAATATTCCCTGCCAGACACTGTTTGATTTGTTAATGTACAGAGCCCTTTTCTATTTAATTTGAACTACTTGTTACTGTAATGTTTTCTCTCACGTTGGTTTCACACTGCAAGCGTGAGCATTTTAAAACATTTTATCAAACTCGCAACAAACAATTCATCTTGCTCAGGATCTTAAGTTACAACGGAGTATATACATAAGAAATTCATTAATCATTTATTACTGACAGCTTCTGTAAATATTGTATTCTGTAAATATTGCACACGTGTTCACATACGATTGACATGACAAACTTACGCCTTTTATTTTCCGTTCCACAGTTGTATAAACTGAGCTATAGATACAATAAATGCACGTGAAACATACTGACATCTTCAACATTCGGCCTTATAAAAAATATTATGAACGCTCAGCGTGTATCTTGGTTAGAATCACACCTTTTCAATATTTAAACAAATATTGACTAAAACATAATATTCTCACTTAACAATTAGCGCAAATAAAATTAATAATTATACTGCTTCAGGTCTTCAGTTACAAAAACGGACAACGAGGCACAAATTAAAAACAAGACAATCATTTAAATCATATTGACAGCTTCTAAGAAAATTATTAAGATTTAAATTACAGTCGGCTAGAAACGCATAGCCTACTTTTTTTATTCAGCTCTACATAAATACATTTTGACATTCTCACTTAGCCTAGCGATTAGTTAAAATCCAACTAATAATTCACATTTCTCCCGATCAGTTACAAAAACAGAGCTTAATCACAAGTAATTTACATAAAGCATATTAACAGCTTCTATAAGAAATGCAAATAGAAACGCATTACACTGTTTATTGGTTAATATAGCGCATATCTGGATAAGCACCTATATGGGGAAAAAGCATCTATTATAAAAAAATAAAAATTATAAAAGGCAATATTTTACATTTGAGTATGACTGAAACAACAAGAGCAGTTTTTTTTTAGAGGTCGACCGATATTGGTTTTTTAAAGCCAATGCCGATATCTTGTCAAGCAAGGGGGCCGATAGCTGATATAAAGCGTGTGTGTGTGTGTGTGTGTGTGTGTGTGTGTGTGTGTATATATATATATATATATATATATATATATATATATATATATATATATATATATATATACTTTTTAAAAAAAGCATACTTATACTTTAGATGACAAAGTATTTTTCACAAATAAATAAATATTTAATACAAATATAATTAAAAAGGATGTAACCAACAGGGCAATCAGTATTCTGGGAAGTTTGTGTGTATTGGGTATCATAGTTTTCAAATAAAGCCAAGGTAACACTCATTTTACATACAGCACACAGTAAAAATTACATAAATATGACAGAAATTAAATATTAATTAGTCATTCAAATAGTTGTTTAAATGAAATAAATGCATATTTGCTTAATGCTGATGGCAAAAGAGAAAGTATTATAATGTTTGCCTTTCTATTAATAATAATATAAAAGCAATCGTTATAATACATTTTGTATACATTAATTCCTTGGTTTAACCATTCTGTCTGATTATTAGACAGACTTCTATTCATATTAGACAGAACTGTTAATAATGACAGTTAGCAATAGAGAGAGTGTTAGCACTGTGTGTGCTCAGGCGCTGCTTTTCTCATCGCAGTCAATATAAAATTCCGGTATGCCATCAAAATAAAAGTCCACCTCGAACACATCGGCCAAGAAGAGAAACTTATCGGCTAATGCTGATATTTAAAAAATGCCAAATATCGGCCGATATATCGGCCTTAGCAATATATCGGTCGACCACTATTTTCGTTGTTTACTATTTACATGTGAATCCCCGTGTTAACACACTTTCAAGACTACAAAACATTCAAGTTTATAGCTGACCACCCTCTAAAAACAAATGTATAGTTGTCTTTGTAAAGAAATATGTAGCTTTGGAGCCGCTGCTGTGACGCTGTACATACACTTCCAATGTGAATACTCTGGCACATCTTCAGCTGCAGTGACGCTGTAGTTACACTGACGCGGCGCTAACGCTTGCAGTGTTCAACAGGCGTCACTGTGAGCTGCTTAGAAACACTCGGTAAAGCTTTCAAAATGTTCTTCACATCACATTTGAGAGAACTGCAGAATGCCATCATTAAAAGACCGAAGGATGTTTAATTCATGGAGTTTAATTAAGAGTTCCTCTTTTGTTTTCTCTCAGGAGTCCAGGTCTGTGGTGAAAGAGCGAGATAGAGACCTCTTTATAGGTGAAAGGATTGCCCAGGGCCACAGCGCCCAGAATCTGAAGGTAAGGAAATGTTGCGGTGTTCAAAAGCTGTGTGGTGAGACTTGTGTGGTTATGTAATCACTATTGTTTCAATTATATTACAGTTGTAATCCATATAAGTTGGTCAGTCAAAAGGTTAACTACTGAACGTACAGTAGAATAAGTTGATTTGACAAAGTCAATTTTAGGCTATTCACTATGAATAAGTTGAAACAGTTTGAAATATCAGGACTGATTACTGCCAGACCAGTTGAATCAAGAATTCACTTCAATAGAACCTGTCTGACAAAGTGACGCATGGTTAAAGGGCAACACATCATTCCACGTTCTAAAGAAATTCAGGAACAAAAGAGAAACAAAATAGTTGACGTATCAGTCTGGAAAGGGTTATAAGATAAGCTTTGGGACTCCAGAGAACCATGGTCCGAGCAATCCTCCACAAATGGAGAAATCTTGGAACAGTGGTGAACCTCCCCAGGAGAAAGCAACAGATAAACATAGTGGTGGTAGTGTGGTGGTCTGGGGGCTGCAATTATGACTTGACGTAAATGATGTAACCATGAATTCTGCACTCTATCAGAAAATCCTGAAGGAGAATGTCTGGCCGTCAGTTTATGACCTCAAGCTTAAGCACACCTAGGTTATGCAGCAGGACAATGATCCAAAACACACCACCAAGTCCACCTCTGAATGTCTCAAGAAAAAAAAAATTAGGGTTTTGGAGTGGCCAAGTCAAAGTCCAGACTTAAATCTGATTTAGATGCTGTGACATGACCTTAAACTGTCCATTCATGCACGAAAACCCTCCAGTGTGGCTGAATTAAAACAATTCTGCAAAGAAGTGTGGGCCAAAAATCCTCCAAAACGACGTGAAAGACTCATTGCCAGTTATGGAAAATGCTTGATTGTAGTTGTTGCTGCAAAGGGTGGCAAAAACACCACTGTACATCTAAAAAAGTCAGTCAACATCCAATGACTAGAACCAAGTCCACGTTGAACACCTTTTTTTTTTTTTTATCCTGTATGCTCACAGTACAGAAGAAAATATCTGTTGCTACTTACATTTTATCAGGACTTTAATGTTGCATCCCTAAAAACAAATATTGCTTAACATATTTGATCATTTGCTCTCCAGATCGGTCGGTGACCTGTCTGCGGACCTGTCTGCGGCTCTTGCGGATATTATTTGGTTTTAAAGAGATAATTCATCCCAAAATAATTATGTCAGTAATTTTCACACTCACATCATTCAAAACCCATGCGAACTTTGTTCATCTTCAGAACAAAAATTTTAATATTTTTGTTGAAATCCGAGAGCTTTCTGACTTAGCATAGACTGCAAGGGAACTGCCACGGTGAAGGCCCAGAAAGGTAGTAAGGACATTGTTTCAATAGTCCATGTGACATCAGTGGCTCAGCCGTAATGTTAATATGAAGCTACAAAAATATTATTTTTGCTCAAAGATGTCATATGGTAGTTCCATTGCTGTCTATGGAGGGTCAGAAAGCTCTTGGATTTCATCAGAAATATCTTAATTTGTGTTCCTGAAAATAAACGAAGGTCTTACATGTTTGGAGTGATATGAAGGTGATTAATTAATGACAGAATTTCATTTAGATGAACTAACCCTTGAAGATGATCTTTTTGCTGTCAGTTGAACCTGGGTTGGCTACCAAAAGAAAAGTGTCTTCTATATGACTGCTTGCATACTTACATGACACATGGGTTGGGTAAATAGGCCTGTCAGGTTTATGACTGCAGTCATTTCCTTGCATTCATCGTATAGTCTGCTCAAGAGGAAGTTAAAAAAGTGCAGCATATTGCACTTGCGATTTGCGTATAAATTGTAGCCAAGAGCAGAATGTGGTCATATAGCAGCTGCTCCAGAAAGGGAAAATGGTAGGAAGGGTCGGTCCTGAATTGGGTTTCCCCTCTCTGTGGTGTGTTGTAAGGGTGTGGGGGGCTGATAAGATCAGGGCCTGTAGCAGAGGGCAGGGAACAGTGAGCAGGTCATGACCACTGACACCCGACTGCCTAACACACACTTTCCCTGTTTTCTGCCATGCTGCCCCCCTGCTGCCCTATTGTTGAGGTTTTGTTGTTTGGAGCTCCATTTCAAAACCTAGTGAGCGGCCTTCTAGGGAAGCATGCTAGCCATCATGCAAACCTTTTAAGAACTGATTTGGAATGCTCTTAGTTGGTACCCACTCCACATTTCTCCTGTATATGTAGCCTAATTACTCCATCCCTTTTGCATTGTGCGCAATGCTTAAGTTCCCTTAAAGTGCTGTCTATGTAGGGAGTCATGTATTTCAGTACCTTTGGCCTTATCAGAAGACTGGATAAACTTTTCTGATGAGCATGTAATGTCAGGGTGTTTTAGGGTGCTTTCACACTAGCAATTTTGCTGCACGCAATTTTGCTGGGTTCTATTGACGTCAGATTTCAGTTCGTTTGGATTATGCGAACGCTGTCTTCCGCGAACCGTACCCGAGTCCGCTTAAAAACAGTGGTCTGGGGTACAGTTCATGTGAAATCTGGTAGGTTCGCTGCTGATGTGAATGCAATTGTACCAAATCGCGAAAGTGAACCGCTATTAATAACGTATTATTTGATGAGTGTGTTTCACTTCCTTTCCAGACAAGCGTTACTGACGCACTGCAGAATGAGAGCTGTATATCTCATTTCTGTTCACCTTCAGTTAGAGGATTTGCAGTACATTCGTAATACAGATGCAAGTTCCGTTATGTATCGAAGCTTTGTAAACAAAATGAACGGTTCAAAAACATAAATACAAAAAAAGTGCAGAGGGTAATGTTATTCTTTGGCCACCTTCTCCCGCGCCTTCATTACTAAGCAATGGGGTAAACGGCTGCTGGATTGATGACGCAAGTGAACCGTGGTTCGGACCCATATAAAATAATATGAATGCAGTCCAGTGGGGACAGGGGGAGGGGGGAGCAATCGAACTCTGGTTCGGACCAGGCAAGCGAACCAAGTGGAAAGCACCCTTATAGTGTCTGAATGCTCACTCTCTTCAGGGCAAGCTGTTTGGTTGGCTCAAAGCCTGACCAATAGGAGAGCAGAGCATGCAGACGTAGATTGGCTAATACTAGTGAAGAAGAGCTTCTGCTTACATTCTGATTTGTGAAGGGGAGTATTTATGGAAAACATGTAAGCAGATGACTTTTAAATGAGAAAAACAAACAAACAAAAAAAACTTTTTTTTTCTTTTCTTTTTTTTTTGTTTTTTAAGTCTTTATGGCATTTCTGATGTACATTTTCAAATTCTTTTTTATGAATCAGACAAAGAAATGTCTAGGTCATACTTCACCCAAAATTTTATTCTGAATTGAAAGTAGTTTTGAATCAATTGTTCAAAATCTGAAAAATTTTAATTAATTAATTAAAATGCATAAATAAAAATGTATATATATATATATATATATATATATATATATATATATATATATATATATATATAAAAAAAAAAAAAAAAAATATATATATATATATATATATATATATATATATATATATATATATATATATATAATTAATTAATTAAAATGCATAAATAAAAATGTATATATATATATATATATATATATAGTTTGTTTTTCTGCAGTGGTTAAAAGTTTGACAGTCAGGATTTGGTGATTAAATTGTGACTATTTTAATAAATAAAGCACAGTTTAATTCCTTATTTGTAAGTTACTTTGGTTAAAAGTGTCTGCTAAATGACAAAATGTAAATTAAGTGCAGCCCCTCCTAAATGACTACTGTATTAAGTCATACAATTATACAAATTATTGTATTTAGTGTATTCTTAAATACACAAAAGCCCTCACCTATGGCCAAGACTTTGTTCAGCTGGTGAGTTGTAGTGAAAATGATGGATTGTGCTAGTTCGTCTAATAATTATAATGAGAGCTGGATAGAGCCTTTTGAATGATTGATCCCAATGTTTTTCTATGATCTCTTTTCTTTGCAGAAAGCTTTGGTTACGCTCACAAACACACAGCTCGCTGTACATTCCTGCACTTGCCCAGTCATGAATTATTTAACCATTAATCTCACTCATCTTCATTGTTTGCATCCAAAGTCCAAAATTAACACTCAGTCAGCACCAGATGAAAATAAAAGGGACTTTGGTGAGAAAATAAACTTGCCAGTTGGATGGTAACTTTAATTAAAGTTGAATTTGAATTGTTTGAATGATAGTTTGACCCTTATGATGTAAGTGATGGGAGCAGTTCAGTTTCAGAGTATGCTGGAAACATCGTAACTCCGATATCTTTTAACTGTATTCTAGATACATGTTCTAGGATTTAGGGGTGTGCGATATACCATTATACATTAAGTCATCATTGAAATGAAGAGGTCCTGTTCTAGAGACAGCCATGCATGCCATGACACCACCTCCACCAAGTTTTACAGATGAGGTTGAATACTTAGAAATAATTTGCATTTCCCTTTTTTCTACAAATTTTTGCTTTCCAGTCCTTTCTATTTTTGATGCTGATCAGCAGTTTGCATCTTGCTGTAGCTTCTGTAATTCTGTGTCAAATTCTCCTGCGGACTGTAGATTGACGGAGGATCACCCCAGCTTTCTGGAGGTTGTTGGTGATTTTACAGACATGACAGTCATTTTCACAGCTTTTATAATTTGTCTGTCATCAACTACTGTGTTTTTCATCGTTGGTTGCTGATGTCGCCGATAGTTTCCAAAATCTTTATTTCTCCATGCCCTTTGTTTTTCCTTTAGTTCTTATTGACTTCCTCTTTTCTCACAGCATCCAACTTGCTTGCTTTTCTTTCAGAGTCGGCTTCCTCGTCTTCATCCTGGTTTGTGTGTGTCATCATTGAATACAAGACTTAGAATGCAGAAGCAATGGTTATAACTGATACGACACATTCCCTGCTTTTAATATCTGAAGAATTAATGCAACACGAAACAGCTGAACATTTAAAAAGACCTGTGAGGCATCTGTTCCAATACTTCATATAGGGAGATGAAACTCTAAAAGTGCTGATCTTCTTAGCTGGTAAAACATCTTTGTGTTGAATCACCCAATAATAAAATGTGACATTCTGTAGTTTTGCCTCATATTCATCTTTTAATCATATTTACAGATTTCTTGACTCCACAGCAAACAGAAAAATTTTGTCTTTACTGTTCCAATACTTATGGAGGTAGAAATAAATGTTTAGCCTCTGTGTAAATAAATAGATCTCTGCATTTTATTATTTTTTTAAATTGTGTGTTTGATTGTCTCACTAGTTTGCCAGCTGTTGTCTGGCTCATTTGTGTCTGAGAACACTCTCAGCGTGGCTTTCAGCTGTAGTGCTCAGGATCGTGACTCACAGGAAGTTCTTCTCCCAGTGTTTGTGTTTATGTGTGCACATGATTATGTGTCATCTCAGGTCAGCTGGTTGTCAATACAGTCCAATGGTATAACAGCTGTTATTGGGCCTCACACAATCATTACTGTAACACACACACACACACTTAGCGTGTGATCTCTGTGTGTGTGCACAGGAGAGCAGCAGTTATCCAGGCAGGACTAAAGATCAGGATGGAGAAGGAAGATCTGAAGATTGTCAACAAGGGTTTGGAGGATGAAATGGTATTTTTCTCCCTCTGTTTTTTGCCTTTTCTCTCTCTCTTATAAGGCACATGAGCTGATTTTCTTTCTGTCCAGGAGCTGAGCGGGTATCGGCTGTGCCGATGGAAGCTGGTTCTGGTGGGTTTGGGTGGTCTCTGTACAGGAGGTTTTCTCTTCCTGCTGCTCTATTGGATGCCTGAATGGTGTGTGAAGGCCACCTGCACACGGACCACCGTCAGAGATGCAGACGTCGCCCTTTTACGAAGCACTGTATGTATTAAACCTCAAGAAGACTTTTTGGGCTCTCTTACACCTCATATTAACAGTATCTGGATATGCTTAGATATTTTGGATTGGTTGATAATTAATATTCAGATATTGTCTATATACTTACAATTGGTAGGTTATAACATTTTGTGCTATTAGGTATAATTATTGTACACTATATAAATAGTGTTGGAAAGGTTACTTTGGAAATGTAATACAGTTCATTACAGATTTCAAGATTACAAAATTTGTCTACTTTTTGATTACTTTTCTAAATTTGTAATCATTTTGAAACAGACTTCAGCACTTCTTTTACCTTGATCATTCTCAAACCATGAGATTTAGGTATGATACTTTGATTTTGAAATCAAATCTTTGCATTGCTATGTCAGGAAACACAGACATCTACCAGTGCCTTGGAAAAACCGTTAATCTTAAAATTCCATTACATGTTACTAGTTACTCCTCCGAACTGCATATACACTATTTTGTATATTGAGCACTCTATACATTTTTATTCCGTTTTATAAATATGATTAAATTTTAAAATATTAGTTAAAAAAAAAAGACAGGAATTTCCCTAAACAATGAATAAACAAACTGAATGCACAAATGAATTATCATGTATAGTAAAACTTTACAAAACTTGTTTTCATGTTAATACAAGTATTAAATGCACCTTCGCTGAATTTTCTTACCTTTTGCTTTGTCAGTGCACATCTTTTGCCTGATTTCATATAGGAGAGTTTAATAACAATATTTGGTATTTCAAATGCTTCACCTTCATATTCTTTAGGATTTTAGTATCAAGACTTAACAGACTTTTAAGAATTACATAATACTCCAGATGTCCGGTTGTTCAGTGGTAGATAACCCTCAACTCTGAGGCAGATCATGTGTGAATGGCTGCCAGTCATAATTATAGCTCAGTGGTGTGTTGTAAATCTGTTTGTGTTGTAGCATGAATGCTAAGAATTCTTTAATGTTGGTGTGTAACGTATAATCTGTTTCTGTGTTTGTCCATAGGATGAGTTCAAGCGCTGGTTTCGAGCCAGGATTCGGATAATGCTGGCTCCTGGTAAAGACCCTTATGACAACCAGGCCTCTCAAACCGCCTCCCCTCAGGCCAGTGACCACACCCACAACCCCTCTGACTCCGCCCCTGGGAAAATCACCAGGAATCCAGAGGACCAGCATGTGCCGGTATCAACTGCCTCAAATCCATCCCATCCTTCCCATATAGTTCAATTCTGCATTTCCACAAATTCTGGTATTTGCAAACCATATAGTTAAGCTTTATCGGTGAGTGGGTAAATATCTTTTTCTTTCTCTTTTGTGTTACAGACACGTTATTTTACCCTACACAGCACTAAATACTTTTGGAACGACTCCATCCAGAACTTTGAAGTATTGACGTAAGGATATACCCATTTACAGTCTGAATCTGATGTTTTGTGTAAATTCTGCTCTGTGGGTCCCTAAAACTTCACTGTTTTACAGAGGCCTGGAAGATATGAGCATGACCTGCTCATCCGTTCACTCAAAGCACAGCGCCGGGCTCAACAAAAACCAGCAGGAGTACAGGTGAAACTTTTGAGTTTGTTGTGTTTATCTGACGCTGTATCTGGAATTGAATGTTGATTGCTGGGCTCAACAATAAAGGTGACTTTTTTTCCTTCTCTTTTTTTTTTTTTAGGAGATTTTTTTTCGGACTCAATGAAATAGACGTGAAAGTGCCTTCTCTTTTCAAGCTGCTAATTAAAGAGGTATGAGTGAAATGTGAAACGGACCCCGGCTGGAGAACGGCGTGACACAGCAATGCTGACACTGCTGTGGTGAATATGTCTTCTCAGGAACTCTCTATCGTTCTCTCTCCTCCTCAGGTCCTCAATCCTTTCTACATCTTCCAGCTCTTCAGTGTTATCCTGTGGTGTAGTGATGAATACTATTACTACGCAATGGCCATAATTTTCATGTCCGTCATATCAATAGCTACCTCTCTCTATACTATTAGAAAGGTAAGCCAGTAAAACCATTTAAAACATAAAAACATTACATTTACGTACTGCTGTATTTTGAGTGGAATGGTATAGTTAGTAATATAGGGCACTAGGAACATTTTACTTTTTAAATTTGTATAGAATATTTACAGTTTGGAATGATTGACTGGTTTGTGAGATGCTGACCAATACAGACAAGTCAATGAGCGCGTTTACATTCACGTTCTTAAGCCAAAAACAGACATGGTCATGTAAACAATAATAATAATCTAATAATTATAAAATGTTGTAATAAAAACTCAAAAGTTAAAGTCAAATAAATAAATAATCAGTCACTCATTTTCTAAGCAAAAGTTAATACATTTTAATAACATTTTCTAGTTTTAGAATAACAAACACTGATGAATCATTCATAATAAAAGACATTTAGTGTAACATTGTAGCACTAATATGGCTATTATGATTCTCTGTTATTTCTACAAAAAGATCAGTATAATGTTGTATTTTAGAGTTATCAAACATAGGGCCGTATCCAAGGTTGTTTATGATAAATTTCTGATTGCATAACTGAGGTAACTGTAATCAGTTAATGTGTGTATTTTTATATTCCTATTTGATTATCTGTGCTGCCTGGTCAGGAAAATTTTTATTTGTGCTTCACATGGACTTTTTTTGTTTTGTTTTGTTTTACAGCAATATGTAATGCTACACGACATGGTGGCAGCACACAGTACTGTTCGAGTTACAGTCTACAGGGGCGAAAACGGTACGGCTCAGAGTGGGGAATATGATTTTGCAGTAGATCTTAGTATATGTAATGACGGCGCCGCTGCAGGTCTGGATTGCCTGCATCAGTGAGCCTGGCGCAGTTCCTAAAGTCACAATGAGTCAGCACTCCTGTGCAGGGAAACATGGGTAATAAGTGATCTGCTGAGACAGACTGGTTTTATTTCACCTCTCTCTTTCTCTCTGTCTTCTGTTTTGGCTGTACAGAAACCGAGGAAGCCCTGTCCACAGACTTGGTCCCTGGCGATGTCATCGTCATCCCCAGCAACGGGACCATCATGCCCTGTGATGCAGTGCTCGTCTGTGGAACCTGCATTGTTAATGAGAGCATGCTTACAGGTGATCGGCTGCATCCAGATGCGATGTCATAAAAGTTGATTAGAGAGGGTCGATTTGGGGGAAAATCATATATTCCTATTGATTTCTCAGAAATAGTCCAAATATATGAAACTTATTCACTTTATTATTCATAGCAGAAGTAAGCCGTTTTCTGTGCATGTGTGAGACTTCCGGTTCATTAGCCGCTTTGGGGGAATAACGAGAAGAATGAAGTGCAGTAAACAGTAATCCTGTTTTCATAATAATTTAGAAATATTTTTCATAAATTATATGTAAAAAAAACCCCACCTAGTTCGCAGTATCAAGTAGCAAAAAGAATTGTTTTGTACAGCCAAAAATAGCTGGAAACGGATGACACTGTTAGCCAGACACTATAATAAATTTATAAATGGCTGTGCCCACTATTACGGGAAAAATAAGGTTGATATTTATTTATTTCTAGACAACAAACTACATGTGATTCAACTTCTAAAAAACCCACATCATTAGGCACATATCCAAAACCTCCAAAATAATCATAGTTTCCCACCTCAGGCATTAAAGACCCTTCATTATTTTTTCAGCTTTAGACACCTTTTTTATCAACACCTTAAACTGACAAAATGGGATTGATTCAAAAAGGATTTTACACAGAAATTGTTATAAAACAAACATGTACCTACTGCTCATGTGTCCCTGATAACTAGGGGTTGCACTGACTTTAATCTGTCATGACTCTTTAAGCTTGACGTCGACTAGTTGCTGGTCCTATAGGGGGCGCAACAGGATAAGAAATCTTTGAAGGACTTCCACATTCTTGCTCCGTTTCCAAACAGTTAAAATGACAAATACATACATACTCTGAAAGCAATCCACAATACATGTGATTATATTACTGGATGCTTGAAATTGAACGGGAGAACGCACATTTTAAAGAGCTTATTGTAGAGGTATGTTATTCGACATTCTAATCTAATGGGTTGCTGGACTTTAACGCACACACATAACATTTTGCTACAGACAGTGGCTCGTACGTCATGTCCTGATCTCTCACACACAAACATTTAAGCTCACAAATGTATTGTCAGCACTGTTCTGTGATTTCTCAATAAAATAGCTTAGGAAATGAAACGTTCAAGCATATATTTCTTAATAACTAAATCGCACCGCTTCACTACTAGTAGAGAGATGCTGCCAGGTAGAATTAATTCACACACTCAATCTCTCTCACGAATACATTCATATAAATGTAATCTTTACTGTGCTACTTTATCTGTGTCTGATTTAGAACAAACTAACATCTGTGAGAGATATAACAACCCAAAGACAAAAGAGCTGATAAAAATGAGCTATTATAGGAACAATAGCCTTGTTATGTTTGACAGTACCCTCCCTGACTATAACACACCTCAAAAATATGAATAAAAAGTATGATACTACTAAACATTTTCTGCACCACTATTAAAGAGATCTGAATGATGTAATTTTTTGTGAAAAGTGTCACATATGAGTGGAGTCTTAATTATTATGGCGGTAGAATGGTTAGTGTGACGGGGTTGAATTCAGACTGAGGGACATAACTTTAAAGTCTGTGGTTTTTTTTACAGGAAAGGAACACAAATAAATGCTTACATTGTTGCCAAAAATCACAGACACTTTGCACACTTTGTTAATCATTTTCAAAGTACAAACTCAGTGAAGTGCCTCGGGACATGACAAAATGCTTGGTTTAAGATAGATGTAAGACATTATTTCATGCTAAATATATTATCATGCAATACTTATTTTTATTCATTATAATGGGCATCCCTAAGTTTTGTGAAAAAGTTATAACAATTCAATATGGTGAACCACCACTTACACTTAACCACCACTTGTGGTGCTACAAATTTCATGTTTATGTTGTGCTTTGTCATTATTAATGGCATATTATTGTCTGTTCTTTTTTTTCTTTTTTTTGGTTGGCTTGAGCATATTGCTATTGTGAATAAAATAAAGATATGTATGTCTCACAAATGTTTTGTATACTCTTCTCTCATTTCATATATTCAGGTGAGAGTGTTCCAGTTACAAAGACTGACCTTCCAAACCCTCAACGGGACAAGAAGGGTGGGGATGGAGACGCCATTTACAGCACAGAGGAACACAAGAGACACACACTCTTCTGTGGCACAAACGTCATACAGACCCGCTACTACACGGGAGAAATGGTCAAAGCTGTGGTGGTCCGGACAGGTTAGATGCCAGGACTACATTTTAAGCAAAATTTTACATACTTTGTCTGACACCTTTTTGTCACTGAAGTTGTCTTTTGATGTATTCAGGGCTTAAAGCTCTACTGCACCAGGCTTGATTTCCGGCGTGCTGCAAAAAAAAAAAAAAACGTACATTACAAAAAATAAATAAAAATCTTGTGGATTGATATCACTTTCGAGTCCATGAGGTCGCCTACCAATGGTATGAAAGGAGTAGCTTTCACTCTCAACCAAACTAACATTACTAGCCAATCAGAATGTTTTGCTCTTATAAAACACGAGATGCACATAATAGTATCCAGTTGCAGAGTCGCAACCCTGATGAATGGAGAAGCGCAACAAAAAGCTGCAAGACGCGATGTTCAAAGATGTCAGTCTAGTGCATATTTACATAGCAAAAGCTTATTATAAAGCAGTGGAGCTTTGTAAACAGCTCAGAGTAATTATGTCATCTTCATAAGAACGATATGATTGCCAGAACATATTTACCGGGATTTTTGATAAGGTCCTGTAGACACATGATCTATTAATGCTAACTTAACCAGTTTTACCAGCACTGTATGTGTGAAAGGGGCTAGGCTCTTCCTCTGTATATACTGTGAATTTGAATTGCTTAACGTCATCTGGAAAAACAGTGTACATTATCTCACTAGATTTGTAATGTAAATCATTTATAAACCATCGCGATTTCTAAATAAATGTTTCTGCCTGTGGCCAAATATTAAAATGTAATGATTTAAACATTGTTTAATCACGCTTTAAAGTGAAACGTCAACGGCCTGTTGATTGGTGCAATCTGCAGGTATTTGTTTTAATACATAATGTACTAAGGTTGGTTATGTTCATATTATGTATAGGCATATTACATTATGCATTTTAACAGTGTTGTTCAATTCAGTCGTAATTTTTCTTGGTTTTATTTGAGCCAACTATTATTGCCTCATCGTTAGTTTATATATAAATAGTCATACTAAAGCCTGGTTTTCACTTAGGTCTGTTTGTGTTACAAAAAAAAATCTGATTACTCAGTTGTCAAAATAACCATTAGTTACAGCCCTAGATTAGTTAAAATATTTCTAAATTACAAATTGTTTTACTTTTTGTAATTAAAAGACAAATATTTTCTAAATTTTGAAAATTTTGTAAAAATAGTTTTAAAATATTGTCAAGTTCTAGTGGACCAAGTATCTGCATTTTGTCTCATATCGTGTGCTAAGTGTATGGTCACACCCCTAGTGTCGATAAGCAGTGATGTAGCTCATAATTTTCCAAGGGTATGATACAGTTTTCATTCTCCAGGTCAATCATATATTCATGAAAAAGAACATATATAATGTATATGTTTGTGTTTTTCTTTTCTAGGTTTTAGCACTGCTAAAGGGCAGCTGATCAGCTCTATCCTGTACCCAAAACCCACAGATTTTAAGCTGTACCGGGATGCCTACCTGTTCCTGCTGTGTTTGGTGGCCATTGCCAGCATCGTCTTTTTCTATTCTTTGGTCATGAAAATCATAAATCAGGTTATTTTTTTTTTTTACTGTCTTTAAAGAAATGGCAACATTTTTGTGACATCAATCCTGCTTGCATGTACAGGTGCATCTAAAAAAATTTGAATAACGTAAAAACCTTTTTTTTTTTTTTTTTTTACTTATTTCAAAAACTTTCATACATTCTAGATTTGATGAATAGAGCTTACAGCTCATGAAAGACAAAAATCCAGTATCTCAAAATATGAGAATATATCCTTAATCAATAATAAAAAAAAGGATTTGCAAAACAGAAAAGCTGAAGTTCTTTGAATTACGGAATGTTAATTTATGTACTCAATACTCCAGCATCAGTGTGATGTAGCATGGAAGCGACTTTGTATTTGACATGCTTTGATACAGCACTCTGTGAACAGCCACCCCTTTCAATAATGACCCTTTGTGACTTACCCTTTTTGTGGAGGGTGTCAATGATCGTCTTCTGGACCACTGCCAAGTCAGCAGTCTTCCCCATTATTGTGGTCACAAAGAACAAGAGATACCTGGAATTTATACTGTAGGGATGGTCATTTAATGACACTCAAATGTAAATATTCTAATATTTTGAGATACTGGATGTTTGACTGTCATGTGCTGTAAGCTCTAATCATCAAAAAAATAAAAAACCTTTTGAAATGTTTTATTTCACATCTAATAAATCTAGAATTTATGAAAGTTTCACTTTTTGAAATAAGTTACAAAAATTGACTTTTTCACAATATTCTATTTTTTTTAAAATGTAAAATGCAAAATGTTATTTTAGCTAAATAAAAAGTTCCAAAGTTTTTCATCCCCTTGATTCTTAATATGGTGTTGTTACCTGAATGAACCACAGCGGTGTACTCATACCTCGCCCCATCGCCTGAAAAGACCTCACCTCTATTTTGAAATCCCCGCCCCACACGTATGTTTGCAACCATGGCAACCATGATCGCAGAAAACAAGTAAAGATGACACTCAAGCATATTCAAACAAAAGCCAGTGTAACTCGCCTATCAAGAAGTAAAAACCACTCAACCTTGGCATCCGATTCAGGCCTTTCCCTCTCCTTGAGTTCTCTCCACCAGTGGAAGGCTGCTCTGATATTTAAGGGCGGCGACACACTGGATGCGTGGCGCAAGCGTCTCAGCCGCGTGGCGTGTCTGTTTTTAATTCGGCTCCCATGTTAACAGGTTAGAGCTTACAGACTGCCTGCATGAGACACGCGTCTCAGGCGCAGCTCGAGCCGCCCGGAAAACGCGTGCATGCTAGAAATAGAACCGACGCCTATTTGGAAGTGTTGGAAGCGTTTCCAGGCAAAATATAATAGGAAAATGTGTTTTTATGTCATTTTGTACACAAATACATATGAATTCATGATATTTTGATATTTGAAAGTCTATAGGTTGACATAAATTCAGATATAAATGTAATTAAAAAAATTAATAAATAATTATCGATTTTCAAATATTGCACCTGTCAAACATAATCTATTTCGCCATCAATACTTTTGACGGTGTCCTTTATCAGTAGGCGTAGGTGTGTAAAAAAAGTATATATTGTTTCATGAAGACAAGAGCCTGGTCTGTCAACGGTCTCCCTCTACAGCAGCAGCGCGCCAGCGCCGCGTCAGGCACGCTTCTGGTGTGTAAAGACACAGAATCTGCCACGTTTCTGGGACGCTTCAGACACGCGGCGCTCACGCCACGCAGCCAGTGTGTCACCGGCCTAATATTCCGTGTACGATGTCGCGTTTTCATTGGTCCGTTATTGAAGCCTATTTCTGATTGGTTGTTGCCGTTTTGACAGCGTTTATGCCAAGAGAAAAGAGAAAGAAATTGAAGAGAAGAGTACCGAGGAACCTGAGCGAGCCCAGAGAAAATTCTTACAAGAGCAACGTATATCTGAGAGCGTGTGCCGAGTTCCAGCACGCGAGCACAGAGATTCGCGCTCGCGCACATTATATTCCGCGCGTGAGCAGAGAGATTCGCGCTCGCGAGCAGAGAGATTGACGCTCGCATTATATTAATGTACTTTCGTGCTACAATTATGCGCTCTCGACATTTGACAGGGAAATAACGCCATAATGATTCCCTCAGTTTTCCTCCGTGTGAAAAGATGGGTCTCAAAATCAGAAAGTCATTGTTGGAAAGAGTTCAAATTCACAAAAATGCTGCAAAACCAAATCATTTTTGGGACCTGAAGGATTTTTCTGAAGAACGGCAGGCAGTTTAACTGTTCAAGACAAACAAGGGACTCACTAAACCAAACAATAAAAAAAAAAACAAAAAAAAACACACATCTGTGGATCATTCAGATAACAGCACAGTATTAAGAATCAAGTGGATGTAAACTTTTGTACAGGGTTGTTTTTATAAATTAAAACTATTATTTTCTCTTCTGGACTATGTACTATAAAAATTTTTACGTGACATCTTATTCAGGTCAGTACTAAATAAATAGTAGCATGCATTTTGTATAATCCCTCTTATTTTGGTAAAATAATTAACATAGGATGTAGCTTTGAGCAGAATATAAAGTTGTTCAATTGTACTTGTTCAATAAATTAACCGAGTAAAAGTATAGTGTGGAAAATGTACCCTTCACTGGTATGGTGTGTATCATGCAGGAACCAGTAAAGGAAATCATAGTCAAGTCTCTGGACATCATTACTATCACAGTGCCCCCTGCACTGCCGGCAGCCATGACAGCGGGCATCGTCTATGCTCAGCGGCGCCTCAAGAAAGTGGGGATATTCTCCATCAGCCCACAAAGAATCAACATCTGTGGGCAGCTGAACCTGGTGTGCTTTGACAAGGTAATTAAATGGGACACTGAAGTCCTTTTCTTTTAGTGAAACCTAAATTAACCAGAATGTCTTTTAAAAACAACTTTCAGCTATTTTTTCATAAAACTAGGGTAAATTGTGGTGACATTTAAGAACCTCATTTTCTAATATTATGCAGTATACATTTTTTGTTAATACATAATTAAATTATTTATTATTACTGCATAATCTCAGACGGGCACCCTCACAGAAGATGGCTTGGACATGTGGGGAATTCAACGAGCAGAAGATGGCAGGTATGTTCATAACTATATAAAAGAAAGATTCAATAGATTAAAAGAACATTCTCAGTTGTTTTTTAATGATCACTGCAGGCATTTCATTGTCTTTTCTGACCAAAGAATCTCTCTTCCCTAGATTCCAGCATTCAGAAGAAAAAGCAGATGATAAGAGCTTAGTAACAACCAAGTTTGTGTCCTGCATGGCCACCTGTCACTCCCTCACCAAGATTGAGGGTCAGCTCTCTGGAGATCCACTAGACCTCAAGATGTTCGAGGCCATAGGCTGGGTCAGTGTCTGCTGTGACAGAAGGACCGTTCTAATCTTCTCTTTCAAGTTTTGGAACAAGTTGTACTTGTTTTTATTTATTTTGGTGTCGCTCTCTCTATCTGTGGTCTTCAGACTTTGGTGGAAGCTACAGAAGAGGAGACGGCTCACCATGACCGCATTGAACTCACTTACGTAAAACCACCCAGTCAGCTTCTGCCGCCTTCAGTCACATCACCTGAACAGGACCTGGTGAGCATTTCTCTGCTTATTACAATCCAGATTATTTGTTTTTAAAACATTGTTCTGATATCTTGCTGTTTCTTTGCAGGAACTCTCTGAACTCTATGAGCTCTCGGTATGTACAATGGCTATTATTTGTATTTCATTTATGTATTTTATGGACACATATGGGTGTTTACATACTATCTGTTGTTGTTTTTTTATGCTGCAGGCGTCATATATGATTGGTATCGTGCGGCAGTTCTCCTTCTCCTCTGCTCTGCAGAGAATGAGCGTGGTTGTCCGACAGATCGGAGAGAGACGGATGGACGCCTATCTGAAAGGAGCTCCAGAGGTCGTGGCAAGCCTGTGTAAGAAAGAAACAGGTTAGTCCAAAAATCCATCGGTTATTAATATCTTTTTTGAGTTTCAAAATAGTGTTGGATTGAAGTATTTTTTCCTCACAATGCACAACAGTACCAGAAGATTTTGCAGAGGTTCTGGAGGACTACACCAAACAGGGCTTCCGGGTCATCGCGCTGGCACACAGACGGCTGGAATCCAAACTTACATTTCATAAAGTGCAGAACATTAACCGGTAAAGATGTAGCTTTTTTAATTTTTTTTTTTTTTACTGGCACTTCTATTAAATATTAAGGTCTTATACAAAATCATTTACAACGTTATGCTTGAACTTTTACCATGTTGTGCTCTGGATTAATGTCTAACTATATTTGATCTCTCTTCCTCTACAGGGATCAAATTGAGAAAAATATGGATTTTCTGGGTTTGATCATCATGCAGAACAAGCTGAAAACGGAAACTCCAGGTGTGCTGGAAGATCTACGACGTGCCAACATACGCACCGTTATGGTCACAGGTACAGAAAACATCACTTCTTTGGTCTATATGTCCTACTGGTGATTATTTATTTTTTTTAGGCCTGAATTCATGCCAGTTCAGAAAACCTGTGAGTTTAAAGTGCCCCTGTTATGGATAATTAGAGGTTCATATTTTGGTTTCGGGAGTCCCCAACGAGTTGACATGCATACAAGGGCAACACTTCCATTGTCTCATAATATTCATTTAGTTACCTTATTTGGTCAACGACTCCCATATGATTCACTCAACAATTAATTTTTCCAAACCCCTCCTTTGCATTTCTTTAATCTGCAATTTTCATTTCATCATGCCTGATAAAGCAGCGTTTGTGAGCACAGCGCTGCTTTAAGTAAAACGGCACCTTAGGGGCAAAGAATGAATTTGCATTTTCATGTAGAGCAACTGAAAAGACCAACATATGGGTGGGCAATATGCTAATGTTTCACGTTGACGGTCAATGCAGGATGGTTTTATTCACATAGAGCTGTTACACACTGCATGAAAGGTAATTTTCAGAAATCCATAATAGGGGTACTTTTTATATAGTTCCTGAATATTCTTTCCAAATGGTCAATTTGAATTTTTGAACATGGCTATTCACATATATTTTATGTGAAGTTATACAGGACCATTAAAAGATTTTATGTTTTTGAAGGAAAGTTTCTGAATATGAAAAGAGCTGAATATGCCCATGTTGTTTGAAAATGGAAGGGAGTTTAGGGTGACCAGCCGCAGGCAGACAGCAGTCTGGGAGCTTTGTAGTTTAAATCATTGGGTATTCCTGGAATCTCGTCTAATAAGGTTCTCAGCTCTCCAGATTACCAGCCAGGCGCTCCAAAGTTTAGACGAGGCTAAATGCAGCATTGTGAATGTAAGCAGATTGAGTTTGTACATGATCTACTCCCCTACAATCATGAGGAGCATTGGGTCATTGCCAGACACCAGCCATCATCTCTGTCCACTGACTAATTAAAAAGTGCCTATGTACCAGTATATTGAATTTTTTTTTTCTTGTTTTTTATATCTTTTCTTCATCTCTTGTGTAGGTGACAACATGCTGACGGCCATCTCCGTGGCACGAGACTGCGGCATGATTCAGCCACAAGACCGAGTCATTATTGCAGATGCTCTGCCACCTAAAGACGGCCAGGCTGCTAAGATCACGTGGCACTACGCCGACAAACCCAGCAAACTCTCGAACAAGCCCACCAAACTAGAGGTCAGTGTGCCATCTGCTGGCCAGACCCAGTTTCTGCGGCTTTATGGGAATTAATGTTCTAGGTTAAAACTGTTTGAGATCAGTCACCACTATTTGTGGCATCATTGACACAGTTTTCAGATGCCTAGCAAAATAACTGTTGCAGTACGATACATCCAATGGAAGTACAAGTGCAATAAATCTCAAGAAGCATTATCTTGAGCATCTCTCTGTACTTGTGTTCTTTGCCAGGAGATGGAGATTATTATGGAAGACGGGAATTCTGTGGATGAGATGAAACCTCAGGAACAGTATCACTTTGCCATGAGCGGCAAATCATTTGCTGTGATTACTGAACATTTCCAGGACCTGCTCCAGAAGGTACAAAAAATGTTTTAAGATGTGTATACCCATGGGTTATATTATATATGGTATTTATTGTGTTCTGGTTGTTGGTGTAGCTGGTGCTTCATGGAACCGTGTTTGCAAGGATGGCCCCCGACCAGAAGACTCAGCTTGTTGAGACATTAGAAAGTGTAGAGTGAGTATTAAACACACACACTCCATGAGAGCTCCATTCACAGGTCTATTTAGAGTAGTAATCATTGGTGTATACTTGGGGTTTCACAAAGTATTACCCAGAAGTTAACCCTTGCTAAACCTTTTGTCCCTCTCTCTTCTGCAGCTATTTTGTTGGAATGTGTGGAGATGGAGCGAACGACTGTGGGGTGAGAGACCTTCAATTTTATTTTCAAGGTTTATTTGTGTCTCTTACGATTCTGAAAGTGTCATGTGTGGCTGATGTCTGTCTGTTTTGTCCTCAGGCACTGAAGAGAGCTCATGCTGGGATCTCTCTATCAGAGCTGGAGGCTTCAGTGGCTTCTCCATTTACCTCCACGACTCCCAGCATCACCTGCGTGCCCAATCTGATCAGGTGTCCTAACCGCACCACAGCAGAGCTCCGTTTCAGCCCCATCAAGAAAAATCATGCTTTCAGACCAAATTCATTGCAATACAGTAACTCAAAACATTTCAAGACATTTCCAACAAATGCATAAAAAAAAAATGTTGACATCAGAAACCCAAAAACATGTGACATCCTGCATTAACATGTTAATAATTCCTTTGGCAAAGGCAACTCAATATATAAATTTATAATAAATTCTGCTCCACATTAACTTATTTATAAACTAAAGCATTAAAGGCCCTTTTTGTCGGCCAAAATAAAAGTAAGATGAATGTTCTCTTCACTAAATGTCCTGTCTCTCACACATGTTGTTTCTCCACAGGGAGGGCAGAGCGGCTCTCATCACTTCCTTCTGTGTGTTTAAGTTCATGGCTCTGTACAGTATTATTCAATGCTTCAGTGTCGCCCTTCTCTACTCCGTAAGTTCCCCTGTCATTCACTGAACTACTTCTTATAGTTAATTATTATACATCTTTCTGTGCTTGCGAGTGACAGAAGCTCATTAGGTCATGCTGAGATTTCTTCTGCAGCTCTGATTGGTTAATAATGCATTTCAGATTGGCAGCAACCTGGGCGACTTCCAGTTTCTCTTCATCGATATGGCTATCATTCTTTTAATTGTCTTCACTAGTGAGTATGATCTGTAATGTCTAAATTGATCTTAATGGCTGCAAACGATATCTTGAGAACGATATGCAATAAAATAAAATAAATACTCTGATTGCATTTTGTCAGAAAGCATCTAGATTGAACACTAAGACATTGAGCTCATGAAAACTGATGTATATAATTGATGTATATGTAATTTTTTTTCATTTGCTCCCAGTGAGTTTGAATTCTGCATGGAAGGAGCTTGTCGCTCGGAGACCTCCCTCCGGTCTCGTCTCAGGTCCTCTCCTCTTCTCAGTTCTGACCCAGATTTTAATTTGCCTGGGTTTCCAGATCATGGCCTTCCTCTTGATCCAAGAATTGGACTGGTACTCAGAACCAGAGTGAGTACAGTGCATCAGTGAAACTTAAACCGTTTCATATTGTTTTCATTCTTAACCTGAATTGTATATAAAAAAAAAAGGTATAATGTTGCATCAGCTCTTCTTTTTTTCTTGAATTCACAGTTTCTACAACTGCTCTGCTCCGCATCACATGGATAACGCCACTGAAGAAGAAGAAGAGGCTGAAGACACAATCATGAGCGATGTGAACACCACTCTCTTCTTCGTCTCCTCTTTTCAGTACCTCATTGTTGCCATTGTTTTCTCCAAAGGAAAACCTTTCCGGCAGCCCAGCTACAAGAACTGTAAGGATGAACCTTTTTCAACCTGATGCATTCACAGTGCAATGTTTTAAAATCCCTCACAATTTTTATATTGTATTTGATGCATTTGGAATTCCAAAGAAATGTTAGAGAACATTAGAAACATTTCCCATTGAACGCTATATCTCTGCATCCTGATATTTTTGTGCAATTAATTTAGGTATTTATTTAGATTTTTAATAATGTTTAGTTTTTTGTTTTTTTTTTATGAGTTAAAATGTGATGTCATTGTAATATATGCATATTGAAATAAAAATGTTCTTGTCTGACATGGTCTTGAAAACAGAGGAAACTCAAACCTGCTTTCACTAACTCGTTTTTCTGGTTGACTGTTTTCTTTTCTCTCTTCTTCTTTCAGGGCCATTTGTACTCTCTGCTTTAATTCTCATCGGTTTCCTGTTTTTCATCTTGTTTGTCCCAATCTCTGGAATTTATGAATTTTTAGAGGTATGAAACAATAATATCTGGCCTATGCTTCGATTAATTATCACTCAGACCCTTATAAAACCTAGCCTGTTCAGAGATAAGTGTCTAATGTTGAAGATGAGAAGAACAACATTTGAAATAGAAATCTTACAATATAAGATTACAATATTACAATACAATATATATATATATATATATATATATATATATATTATTCTCTTATCACTTTTGATCAGTCTAATGCATTGTAGTTGAAAGTATTAATTTCTTTGAAAAACATCTTACTGACCTTTGAATGCTAGTCTATGTTTTAAGATGTTCCTCACATTGTCTACCTTCTCCTCAGATTGTATGTGTTCCTTTGAGCTGGCGTGTGTATGTGGTGCTCATCGTGCTGGGGAACACCCTGGTGTCTGTCTTCATCGAGGTAAGAGGGAACATCAGGCTATTACATCTGCCACCTTATTTGTTATGGATATTCACATATGAAAATAAACTGGGCATTTTGTTTAAATCAATGTCGAAGAATTAAATCACTATGTAGTTGTATTGTTAGCTCATATATATTTGTGAAAGTACAGTACTATATTATGGATGATACTTTTTCTTATAGGATGTGACTGTCAGATGTAGTGGACCCTTCAGCCAGGGTCATAACACACCGCTCTTGCTGTAACCCAATTAAAACTCTCAAGTGTATTCGATGGAGATATACAGAAAGACACACAAATAGGGTTGGGAATCAAAAAGCTGGTGCTTATTCAAAGCCAGTTCCGTTATTATATATATCTTTTATTATTTAACTGTAACTATGTGATATATATATATAAACCAGTTATTTGTCGTAATTACTGAATTAATAGCTGAACATCTGGCTTTTGTTGTAATAAGTTGCTTTTTTTTTAAATAATTATATTATTTTTAATTCATATGGTTAACTATTCAACATTGCCTATTAATAAGTTCACTCAAATATAAATGTAAATCAATTCAAAATATGTATATGGTATGACAATATTACAATCAGTAGCTAACAGCACTAGAAGAATCGTTAATGAAAAATAAGAAGGCAGAATTTGTAATGATTCCCATCCCTGTACAGAAGTTAATTCCACTCTGCTGAGGCTGATCCACAGGATAATGAAGCAGCATTTATACTGGACCCTGTACAGCCAGGCCATGTTTTGTATAGCATGTCTGATTCCATCAGCAGCTCCTTCTGCCTCTGAACCCCAAAGAAAGAGTCAAATTATTCTTGTCTTCTTTGTGCAAAAGCTTCTCACCCTGATTAAGAAATGCCAGCAATCTTCGTAGTTGCATAGTGGCTGTTGCTTCGCCTTTTAGATCCCGATGTCTTCCTGGTGCTAAGTACAGGTCACGCCGTTCTCTCTCACCTGTCGATCAGTAGAACCCTAGACTACAACAGCCAGTCGGTGGGATCCCTGTGGTCTCGCTGTACGTTCATTGCCAATGAACTGATGACATTTAATGCAGAATAACGTAATTCTCTTGCCTCCACTGTTTTCCTTAAACTAACACCCAATGCAAAAAAAAAAAAAACCACTGCCCTTTCAAGAAATGTATTTAGTTTTGTCTTGACAAGGAAAAAGCAGAAACAAATGATGACCATGAATCTTTTGATAGCAATGTGATCCGTAGCTTTCTTCATTCTTTCCGCCCCACTGCGATATTCTTTAGACTGTCGTGCTTGACGTCATCTTATGGAAGCATGTGTTCAGCAGAGACAAGCAGGGCAGCTATGGCGTCTCCCCTGCAGGCCCGACACCACAGGTTGGGAAAAATCTGACACTTCTGTTCACCGTTGCCTTTTCACTTCCTGGTGTCCACTTCCACCCTTTTCCCCCTTTGCTTCCTCCTCTTCTCTTTCCCTCTCTCTCACGCAGCACCCTGTCTAAACGTTTGGCCTTGCATGCGCCAACATGATTTCTCTGAACGCTCTCTAGTGCCCCCTGTTGGGACTCTTGTTTTGTCATGCTCTGGGGACTTACGATTCCCCCACTTCCCCCTCATTTTCCTCTAATGCTGCTTCTGTAGTGGCATCTACTGCATACATGTGTAAGCTCTGCGTCTGGTTAAACTGCAGTGACGGTGCAGGTATGTGCCAAACAGAGCAATGTTTAATGTCTAACTCGGTGAATCGCAAAGCGTGCACTAATGTTCTAATACATTGTGTTTTGTGTGTTGATTTAAGCATCTGGTTTGATTAAAGGAACTTTCCGGGTTGTTTGCAACTTAATGTCTATGTGAAGAAGTTTCTGATTTTGTGAAGGAACTATTGGTATTGTGTAACTAATGTAGCGTTTGCAGTACTATGTAACTAGTCTTCTAAGAAAAGGCACATTTCTGGTGTCATGTTCGAAAGCTTTTTTTTTGTTTTTGTTTATATTAATATCTTTTTATTTCCGCATTTTTTGCATTTGAAACTTCCATTCGTTGTCACCAGGAATACATTACATGTATTTAAAACATTACTAGAACTGTTGTTTAAAATGATAATAATATTTCAGAATATTACTATTTTTAAAGGTTTTTTATTTTTTAAGTCAAATAAATGCACCCTTGGTAAGACTTAAAAAAACAACAACAAAAAACGTATCAATCCCTAACTTTTGAATGTAAAGTTGTCATAGACATTAATGGCTAAATAACTCAGATTTTTCCTTTAAATTAATGTTCGGGGTTCAAAACGAGTCTGGTCTGCTGATTTTCACAGGCAGTCATTTTTACTTGCTCGAATCATCTTTTTAAAGTCTGATTACTTTTCTAGTTGGATAAACTTCTGGCTGTATCTGAAAAAAGCACATGTTAAATGTGTTTTTAAAAAAAAAAAAATACTATATACTTTTCATAATTTAAATTTAATCTTAATTTTTTTTTTCAGTTCTTCATTTTAATTGAAGTTTAAGTGGTTCTGTGTTGTGCTATTGTCACTTTTTTTATTTAACAGTTTAATAAAATGATTTTTAGTAGTTTCAGTTTTAATTAATAATAACACCATGGATATAGAGAAAGTTATAAAATAATAATCAAGCTATTATAGACCTTAAATTGTACTTAACCTGGAATATTCCTTTAAAGGGACGTTTTGGGTTTAAAGTGAGCTTTATTGACAGTATCTGTGGCCTGCCTTTAATTACCACTAAAAATCATTTTGACTAGAATGTAAAAATAAGCAAAAATTGTTTACAGTAATGCAATTGCAATGGAAGTCCGTGCAGCTGGGCCTCCAGATGGGTTCACAAAATGAAATGCATTGTTCGTCACTTTGTTGAAGCACTCGCATTAATCCTTTAATAATAAAATATGCCAAGAGGTGAATTAACTTGTGTTCATATTTTACTACATTAGCTTGATGAATAGTTTTGACACACAAGTACTATTTTAATGTCTTGTGTTTCCAATTTTATAATTGAATGTATTTTTAATATTTATCCTGCTGCAGTGGCCTCATATGGCCCATTACTTTATACACAACTTTTGCTTGTTTTAAAAACTCAGAATAATTTTCTGTGGTAATTCTCAGCATGCTATGGATTTGAACCCGGAACATTCTTTTTTAATGGCATTTGAGCTTCAAAAGTAACTAAAGCAAGCATTTTGGTATTAATTTTAATAATCATAAAGAGTTGTTACCCTTGCATGTACTCCGAGGCATGACATACTGTACGGACAGACCAAAGACTTTGTTTCTGCATATGAAAATGAATATCTCCTCTTATTTTGTTCTAGCTTAGTGTTTCCATCACAGGTTTGGATTGTGTCCTTTGAAGGAAATGATAAAACAGACTTCTTGTTATCTCCTCTCCACTTCCCCCCTGGCTGGTGTGTGTGTGTGTGTGTGTGTCTATAGGTAGGAATAGACATGTTTGGAACGAAATGGCTCTCCTGGCTCTGCTGCCGGCAGAAAAAAGTGCCCAAGGCTCGGTACATGCACCTGGCCCAAGAGCTGAGCGTGGACCCTGACTGGCCTCCCAAACCTAAGAGCACTACTGAAGCCAAACCCTCCCCTGATGCGGATGACTGCTCCTACCAGATCGAGGCCGTTTCCTAGCGTTTCAACCGACACACTCATTACCGCAGGTCTAAACCACCTTTAAACAAATGAATTGATTTTGTTAAAAGAGATAGGAAAGACACCAAAAAACCTGCAAAGGAGAGTTTGTATTAGCACCTCAAAGATATCTTTAGGTGATTCAACGTCTCTCTTTGATTTTTCTTTTTTTTTTTTCTTCTGCTCAAGATTATAATTTTTTTAGTGGGCGGGGCTCGCAGGCTGGGAACTGTGGAAGCCCCGCCCACACGGGAATTCGGTTCGTCACCGCTATCCCCTTAAGACATCAAGTAGACCGCAAAATGATTGAACTCTACCAAATGTGGCTCTTTGCGTCACCTTCTCCATGATTTCATGGACCTGGTGGCTCTCTTACGGATATCAGCTCTTCACTGGATTTTAAGCGATGTCCTGTTATGTAGTCGGTAGCGCATCATCTCCACAGGCTGCGCGGCAGAGGCTGCATGCGAACGCTTTGAAACCATCGCTGCATGCAGAACAATCCAAACTTTAGTGGCTCACAGAATCCACAATCCAGCTTCATTACCAGCCAGCTCTATTTAGATCTATAGAATTACACATGCTCTTTACTTTTCATATCTCTTCCCATGGAAGAATCGGGGCAGGGAGAGGAAGTGAGGAAGGCTAAACATTGTGAAAGTCGTTTGTGTTTTGTTCACCTCTCCCAACGCAGTGTCCAGTGATAGGGTTTGATTTGGTCCATCCTGAAACTTATTACCAATTTTTGTTGAAAACTGTGTCAGAGGTCCTGGTTTATTCAGCATCATCATATTTGCAATGAGGCATTTCTAAGAGTTGCATTGGGAATCGGCTGGAAGGGGCTCATGGCGCATTGATTGTTCACATAGAAATTTAGGGCACATTCATTAGGAAAATGTACAAATGATAGAGCTTTAAACTGGAGTCTTTGTTTGAAATAGGGGACGATCTGAAAATTGTATTTTCTCATTTTTCAATCCAAATCAAATCATGCTCCCAATGAAATCACTCAAAATTGGCCAGATGACAGTATTACTTGTGCATGACTTTTTAACGGTTTTGCTGCTAATCTATGAAAAAAGCAACTTTTCAAAAAAATCTGAAGGTTCGAAATGTTGCAGATGATCCCTTTCATTCTTTCAAATATGTTTTACTTGCATAATGTATGCAGTGCAGTTCAACTATCCCTAACTTTTGCAGGCTTGTCTCAGTGTATCTTTTTTGGTTTATTTGTTTGCTTTTTGAAGGAAATAATGTTTTATATATATATATATATATATATATATATATATATATATATATATATATATATATATATATATATATATATATATATATATATATATATATATATATACGCATACATACACACATACATACACACACACACACACACACACACACACAGACACACAGACACACACACACACACACACACACACACATATATATATATATATATATATATATGGTGGTCACCTTTGTTTTTATATCTGACAGTTTGTAATGTTGCATGTGGAGTTTTGGTCAGTCACTTAGGTTGGTGTCTTTTTTTATTTTATTTTTTTTTTGCATTTTACACAATTTCAAATGGAAAATGATTAATAGTAACATTTCACTATTAAAAAATAGATTGCATGTCTATTGGGCTTCTCTTCATTTAATTAATAACATGTGAGGTAATACAATTAGTAAACATATTAAAGATATGTTTTACACAAACCTTAAAATGTCCATACAGTACATCCTACAATCTGATCAAAGGTTTTCTTCCATGTTTGCATTTATTTATTGTTTGGATTTCAAATTGATGTTGATTTATTTTACTGTACGGGCCAGTTTAATCTGACAAAGGGCTGAATCTGTCTCTGTATTTAATGCTCCATTTCTGCAATACTTTGGTACTGTTTGTTTTATGAAATGGTATTGATCATCTTAAATGATTGCAGTGTGTTCTTTTCATCTGTGTTTGTCCGATTATTGTATTCCTATGCTTGTTTCTTTCATAAATGTGTGTTTGCTGTGCATTCCTTGAACGAGGCAACAAAAAAATCACCTTGCTTTTTATTGACCTGGGTGAGACGATCAGTTACATGATGTATCAGTTTTGTGAACTATCTCCTCAAAATATCTGCTCGCACCATCTACTGACCCCGGATGATAAACAAACACAACAATCTTTGTCTTTTTTAAAAAACCTGTATGTCCTTAACTAATGTGAACGTAATACTGAATGATTTTGGGATTGGAGAATGTTAAATTATTTTCTTTTTTAATTATTGTTCTTGTTGATGCTAAGTTTATTTCATTTTTTTATTTAAATAGTTTTGCTTTGCTTTCTGAACTGTGTGGTGTGGCAATCAGTTTCTCTTCCTCTAGGAGGCAGTAGGTTGCTTGAGAACATCATTTAATCCGGTCACAATAACAGACCTGCACCTTATGCGCATTTCTATTGGTTCTGTTCACTTTTCCACCTTCAAATGCGCACTGAAATATGTTATGTCGTTCGTTATGGTCCATAGCAATCATTTATGTTTCATTTGTTTTTTGCAATGTCCATGTCATCTGTATATCATATCTGCAGTTCACACAGAAATAAGTGTGTTTGATTACTGGAGGTCATTCAATACACAATGTTACTCCTTGCTTTCATTTTGTACCGTATGTCATGCTCATTTCCATTTTCTGCTTCTTTTAAAGCTGGAGTGGTGAATTTCCTCAGGGAAATGTGTGTGTTTGTAATGATGAATGCTAAATGCTAAATAAATACGTCTGGAAAATTCATGCGAGTCAGATTCTTGGAGATGTTCAGTAAATTCTAAGTCCCACCACGTTTTATTTTTGTAGCGATGTGAATGTCATAGCACTTTTTTATACACATGTAATTTATTTTTAAAAATTGTAAGTTGTCCTGCTTTTCTCCCTTATTAAATGCTCTGTAATAAATGTCACAAACAGAAGTTTATTTTTGTGTATTGTTTCATTTTCTTTTTCTCAAAAAAAAAAAAAAAAATAGCTGACACTAATCTTTTGACTCGTTATCAAGAGTGAAATATACGCTAACCAGGGGCGTAGATTACGCGGGGGACTTGTCCCCCACCCCCCACTTTTAATATCATGGAAACTCGTCCCCCGCACTTTTTCGGTCAAGTTTTTCTCATAGAGGTTTTCAAGAACTGGTGTGAATAAATATAGATTTAAACTCAAAGAGAGGGGATAGTCTGCATATGATTTGATATTTAATTCGGACCCAGGCCAGAATACAGCGAGATGGACATCACAGAACGCAAACACTCCTGTAGTGTGCGTTTCATTCATACTCGAAGCCGGAGGGCGCTCGCGCGAAGAAAGAATTTCAGGAAGATCCTAATATGGGCAAAAGCGTCCAGCTATCGATGTATGAAAACAGTTTTTACACAGAAAAAAAAGCCCGGAAACTTTTTCAAACATGAAGACATTAAACATACGATTGCAACAATATATGGTTTTCAAGTAATCTCCAGCAGGTGATAAAGTATGAACAATGCAGTACCAATTAACATAGCATATATTACAGAATAGAAACTATTCTGCCTTATTATGTGATACAAAAAAATTGTTTTTAGTATATAAACAAATCATTATTATTTGTTATTGTCCAGCAGTTATAGATTTCCAAGCCATTTAAAAGCTAGAAATTAGAGAAAAAAATAAGTTGCCTATAGTTTCCAACAGTCAACAGTTTTTGAACCGTAAGCTTGTTAATATTTTTTTTAAATAAGTCTCTTCTGTTCACCAAGCCTGCATTTATTTGATCCAAAGTAAAGCAAAACAGAACAATTGTGAAATATTTTTACTAACCTATTTAAAATTAACTGTTTTCTATTTGGATATATTTCAAAATGTAATTTGTTGAGATTTCAAAGCTGAATTTTTAGTCTCATTACTCCAGTCACACATTTAACCCATCTTAAGTGCGCACACACACACAGTGAACACACACCCGGGGCAGTGGTCATCATTTATGCTGCGATGCCTGGTGAGCAGTGGTGTTGCTGGCCTGAGACTCGAACCCACAAAAGAGTCCTTGCTAAATTTAAGTGTTCATTTCTATAATTTATTTTCCAAAAAACTAAAATTATATTGACTCTAAGAATGATATATTGACTCTTTGAATTATATAGTCAAGTGCATTATGTTGCAAAAGCTTTTTATTTCAAATAAATGCAGATCTTTGGATCCTTATATTCATCAAAGAATACTGTAAAAAAAACTCATGTTTTAAATATTGATAATCAGCAAATCAGCATATTAGAATGATTTCTGAAGGATGTGACACTGAAGACTAATGCTGGAAAGACAGCTTTAATCACACGAATAAATTACATTTTAAAATATATTAAAATAGGGAAAAAAGTTATTTTAAATATAAAAATATTTCACAATATTACTGTTTTTGCTTTACTTTGGATCAAATTAATGCAGGCTTGGTAAGCAGAAGAGACTTCTTTAAAAACTAAATATCTTACAGTTCAAAAACTGTTGATTGGTAGGCTATATAGATTACAGAAATGTTATATATATATATATAATTTTTTTTTTTCTGTCCCCCTCACTTCTGAAAAGATGGCTACGCCCCTGACGCTAACCGTTAATTTATACAGTAAATTTGCCAAATTTTAAATAGAAACTAGCGGCTAATCTTGTTGTGATCCCCAAAGGACCTCTTGATAAGATTTAGTGACTTGGTGGGTTTGATAATACAAAAATATTAAAAAAGTGTGTGATAGATAGATAGATAGATAGATAGATAGATAGATAGATAGATAGATAGATAGATAGATAGATAGATAGATAGATAGATAGATAGATAGATAGATCTGTATTTGTCCACTAGAGGGCAGAATTCAACAGTATATTATGGTTGTTCTGTAAATGGAAGGCTCATGTGAAAATGAAGAAAAAATATATTGTTTCATGGCGTACTTTCATCTTCTGTTGTAATCTTTGGTGAAATAAAACAGCCTTTGAAATCATGTTAAGTGCCTGACTGAGTATAATTAGTAAGCTACAGGATAAAGTGTTCTTTGAAGGATGTAAGTGACAGACAGCTCGGCCAGTATGAGCGTTTTTGGGCTGGAGCGGGTACATGCTTTCACTGGGCTGGACATCAACTCAGGAAATCTGTCTCCTTTGAGAGATTCAATAAGTCCCTTTAGTATCACAGTTGATTGTCTGCCTCCGACAAGCATTTCCTGCAGTTAACTCCAATCAAAAGCTGTCGACACAGAGCTGCACCACTTAGCAGGCAAACAAAAACATACAGACAAAGCCACATGCTAATAAAAATCTACTCATTGCCAATATAATTAATCAAGAACTAGGTTTCCCTGTCAAAATGTTTCTTGTGAAATGTAAAGGTTTCAGTGGAAGTCGATTCATGATGTTCTCGTTGTGCTATTATATGCTGAGGTCCATTGTTTTTGTAGCTATGGTTGGCAGTCTTTCTCTGGAGAAGTGATTCTGCACAAACCGTTTCTGTGGAAGTCTGATACAGTAGCCTCCATGCTGTTTTTATTGTCAATGCGGATTGAGATCTTTGGTCAACATCATCCCAGAGTTTGGGAGAGAGATAAGGGACTCCAGCAGCTTCCTCCATCTGGTTGGCAGACTGCACTTGATGATGAATGGGAGTGTCTCGGCGCTCGCAGCTGTTTGAATGCGGTTCAGGTCTGTGTTTAATTAGTTAAAGCTCTTCAGGAGAGAGGCCTTGATGTCTGCTCTGAACTGATCCTCTGAGAGGTCTTTAGATGCTGTTAAAATGCTGCCTTCTTCAGTCTTTTACTCTCATTCTCTCTTTCAGTCTCATTACACCATTAGGAGGTGATTTAACTAAGGGCAGCTTCAGCTTTTTCCATGACACACTTGTGAAAGCATCGCACCTTACCATGCTGAGTAAACACTTATAGACCGGCACTGAAAACAGCTGGTCTCCAAGATCACATTCACAAAAGTTTATTCAAAAAGTCTCTCTGTTATGACTGTAGCCTTTACTTTTGCTTTGTTTGCAGGTGTTTTTGTCATAATGTGTCTTCCAGACTTTACAGCGCTGTAATAATGTGCCTGCCTCGATCTGTCACATGATCACATGATTTGGAAAAAATGAGAAACAATTCGCATGGTTTTGCTGAAACACAAAACAGGAGATGACACTAATGTGCATCTGTGCGGTCTGATATCAGTTTGTTTTCTCATTAACATGGCCACATTATCAACTGAATGAAACTATCCATATTCCTACAATATGTGTAGGAGATCTAACATCTGCAAAAACAGTGTGACAACATCTGTTCACCATCTTAAATCGTTAGAGGAAATGGGGCAGAGTTATCGTTGTGCAATATAAATAATAATCGTATCCACATAGATTACTTTGGATTATATTGCGTAACGTATCTCGTCCATCATTTGGTTTCATGCACATGCTGTAAAAGTTTACTTAATTCTAGAAAAACTGGCATCTGTATTCAAATGTGCTCGGAGCAATTCTCAAGAGCTTATGATTTCATCCCATGGAAATCCCACCGGCTTTCCTCTTTGGATCCAGATCTGGTAAGGAAGGCCAGGGTATTCATTTGGTGAAAAGTTGGGATTTTTCCCAATGACTGATTAGTTATTTACAAAGAAGGTCAAAACACATGTATTATTGTCTTTTGCAGATCAATGCTTGTCCTCTGTCTCTCCTTTGCTATAGCTGGAAAGATGAAGTCATATACATACAGTAAATAGCAACATAAAGTGCACTAAAAGTTAATTTTGACATTCATCCAACTTTTATGCTTATTTATATATATATATATATATATATATATATATATATATATATATATATATATATATATATATATATATATATTAAAATCACTGTTTCCACAAAAATATTAACCACATCTGTTTTCTACACTGATATATAAGAATGTTTCTTGAGCAGCAAATCAGCATATTAGAATGATTTCTGAAGGATCATGCGACTCCGAAGATGAGAAATGAATGCAAAAAAATCAGCTTTGCCATCACAGAAATAATTTACATTTTAAAATATCACAATATTGCTCATTTCCCTGCATTAATGAGCAAATAAATGCAGCCTTAGTTTTTTATCAAATTTTTTTTTTTAAATCCTACTGACCCCAAAGTGTTGAACAATACATAACCTGATAGCATTTAGAGTTTGGGGCATTTATGTTATGCTGTTTTGTGATTGTAATCTAAAACTGAGGCTCCCAGACGATCAGAGGTCAAGCTTGACCCCTCCCTCACCCCCCATTTAACATGTCGAAATAACATTCATTTTAAAGGCCGTGAACTTTGACCTGTTAGTCTGTCTTAAACTTTGAGCTTTTTCTTGTCTGAATTCTTGTCACATCTGCCTTGCAGTAGTTTTGCTTCAGCAAATAATATTTTTTGCTAATAATTTGCTAATTATATTTTGTCTGAGAGTATGCTTCCCTCTCGCACATAACAGCGCAGGATCCTGATGGCATTCACCTCGATGAAGGCCGAATGAACCAGCGCAGCTGTCAGATTCTTTGTAGATTTACAGTAAGCCTCCACCATTAAATCCTGATTATTACCAGATGGTTTTCCCCCCTTTTTCCTCCCAGTCTTAGGGTACAAAATGATTTTTTTTCTCTTTCTTTCTTTCATGGAAAAAAAAAGCTAAGAGAATGAGATCAGTGGAAAAAGCTTGCTGAGCTCTGGCCAAAACACTGGACTCCTGTAAATATCCTGTAAAAATTTTCAAGGAGAAACAAATCCTTTCTTTCGGGGGAAAAACACACCCATTTCCCCTTTAGCTGCCACCAGGCAACTTTTTTGATCCAAAACATAAAGTAAACATCCCATTTCACACTTTCACCCTCCCGCTCAGAAGCATAATGATATTACCACATTTTTTTACACATACTGTACAGTAGTACACATTATACCACGTAAACATTATCTAGTACCATGGTACCACCACAGTACCACCATGACTAGGTTTCCCCAAGGACCACCCTGATCTCCCCTCTGTGATGTTCCAGCTCATGCAGTGTTCATTACAGACCAAGAGAGGGAAAAAATATTCCTCTGCTATTTTCCCTCCTCTGTTTTACGCAACACTGCTAGATGTACAATGAATGTAGTGTCTTCACTTTACCAACGTTACAGTCACCCTTTCCTAGTTTTAAAACATAGCTGCTCTTGCTTGGACTTTCTCAAAGCGGTTAGATGTTTTCCCATCCTCTCACATGCGCAAATGAACGATGATGTCATTCTTCACTCACAATGTTGTAATTATTATGTTTCAGAGTGTCATCTTGAGTTTACTGTAGTGCTAATGGGAGATATTAACCCAGACACAAAGCATCATTCATAAGCTCTAGATATTACCCATAGTGTTCCACTCCTGTCATCACTCTGAAAAAAATATATGAACACAAAGCTGTAGCTCTTCAATTATCTCAATCGATGACATCATTTGGTGTATTGATTTACATTAGCTTCATGTCATAAATCTCAAACTAGAAGCATTAAGCCTGTAAACACTATGGTGAGCCAATCATGGTCAACCGATTATGTTTTTTTAATTGTTTAAGTAATACATGTGTGATAGCCCTGTTTACTTCATTTACAGCCCTCAAGATGGCAGATCAAATTATAGGCGAGTTATTCTATGACTTCTTGTCGTTTCTAATTTAAAATTGTGATTTTAAGCCATTTTTTAAGCCTGTGAAAATTTGTATGTATACTACTTTGTATATTCATAATCATAATCAAGATCTCAGTGAGCCAAATTTGAGCAAAGCGTGTTCTCAGATCTCTTCTAAAATAATTCAGACTTATTGTGACTTTTTAAAATCCGCACATTGGTGGCGCTGTTTCTCTTTCAAAAACAAGTGTTAAGAACTGAGTTGGTTACTTTTTCGAAGTGCATACGTCCCTCTTAATTCTTTCTTTCTCTCTGTCGTCTCATCAATTGGTCTAGAAGTTAACGAGATGCAGATGTGGAAAGACCTTTACCCTCCATCTCTGGAAGAGAAAAGACATGTCAGATGTCTCGTTTCTTCGTTATTCTCTCCCTCTCTCCCCCCCTCTCTCACACTCTTCACCTCTCAGCTCTTGACAACTGTGTATCTTTAAGTGCACTTTTCATCACAAAGACTTCATGCATAACCTCATGAGGATGACTCACTCTCTTCCACAGAAGAACATCGAAAAGATCATCATTCTGCTTCTACACATCCAAACCGTGCTTCATGTAGCTTGTACGTTCAAACACAACACTATGTTACCCATTTAGTCTCCAAGGTAACCTTTTTTCTTTATGCAAAAAATAAAATAAAATAAAAAATAAATCACCACATAGTTTCTGAAACAATTATTTGTGTAAGAGACCCTTTCATTTGAATTAAAATGATGGATAACAATATTACATAGTAATGTATAGCATATATAGACTATATAATGTGTAATATAATATTCTTTTTAAAAAGCAATGAGAGAAAGGTAGTATTTTGGCAATGTACGTTAATACGTGTATTCAAATATGAAGACATTAGTTAAAGGTTAATGATATTTCAAACTACTGGACTATTACAGTACGAAATTTTAAGCATGCATGCCTAGATAATGTTTGTTAAATGTATTAATGGAATTAGAAAGGCAATTTTGTATTTTAAAATTCATATATTGAAATTAAAATTGTAATACATATACATTGTTATGGGCCATTATTATGCATTGAATGCAATGCATATATTGGGGTATTTCCATACTATTCTTTTGTATAATGGTGGCGTCATTATGTAGCCAAACGTCCTCAAACACCAGAAATAGGGTGCATTAGGTGCGCTAAGCAGAATCATGTTCAAGTACGTATTGATTTTGAATATACCGCATATTTTGAAGTATTTTAGGGCCTAACATGAGTGTGCAGCAGTAGGATGAAGCCCTAAAGTAGTGAAGAGTGAACCGAACTCCTCCTCCTCCTCCCTTCTGCTCTAAGGCGTTTCATTCTGCTGCGCGCTCTGAGCGGACGCGCCACCGTGCTACTGTCCGCCACTTCATCTCATCCGAGCCTGTTTTTATATTTCTTCTGCAATCATATCACTCCTTCTGTGCTGTGTGTCACTTAACTTCAGTTTGCACGGTTAACGTGCAGTAACATCAGCATCTATGGCGCTTAATGGATATATATTGGCCGCTCTGTGCGCACTTTGGGGAGTGATCATCGCTCAGCGTGACCAAGTAATCTCATTCAAAGGTAATAATAACTATTTTCCCGTCTATGTTGCATTGATTGTTTTATTTGTAAAGGATAACTATGTTTTGCATGTTCGGCATTAATGCTGTGGTTGAGTGTAATGTCGGTTATAAGTTACATTAGACTGATATTAAATGCTGCTGCAAATAAAAGAGCTACACATTCTGCACTATATGGGGTTTCAATGCATTTAACGTTTGCATTTTTAATCATAGAAACTTTATTACAAGTTAAATAGAGGTGAATATAATTAAAATATGTGTTATTGTGTAGTAAGTGGAATCATAGAATTGTATAGGCTAGTTTAGGATGGTCGTATAGTAAAATATGGTATAGTGCGATAGTTTGAGTTACAATAGTATAGCAACTGACAGAATGAATCGAATTATTTTATCCAATGGAAAATGACATCTCTGTCCATCAGGAGATACCTATGATGACGTGATGCTGCATGTTTCAAAGTATATATGGAGAAGATTAGTATGTTTGATGCACCAACAATGAGCAAAATTATGCTTCACAGCAAATAAAATCAAAGTATTGAGTACATTTTTGAGATGCAACTTATGTTTTTAAAGAACCCTTTTGGCTCTTTGCAAGAAAGGCCTTGTTTTAGGCCACTTTTATAGATTCTTCCTATATAATCTGGGCTTAAATTGGTAAAAATAAAATAAAATCATTATTACATTTGTGTAAATCTGATCTGACTGTCCAAAAATAGATTTTTAGGTTCATTTGAATAGGTAAACTTTTTGTGACTTTTGGTCAGTTTATTTTATTATTTACATCTTCATACTTCTGTAATGCCTGTATACAGTACTGCAGACACTTTAATACTGTATTCAAATCATCTATAGTGTCACATGACTGCAGGGTTTAGGTCAGGTGATGCTAATTTCTCAGATTAATAATGAAGATAATCCATAATTATCAGGACTAGGAAGTGATAGATAAAAGTAAGTAAACACTGAAAGTTCATATTTACATAGCATTGTGAACACGAGAATGAATTTGCTACTGTTTACACAACTATTTCATGCTGTTTTGGACCCATTAAAATCATAATTTTGTGATTCTTCTTCTGTTTTCCCGTAGAGTGTCCTGTGGACTTGTTCTTTGTGTTGGACACGTCTGAAAGTGTGGCCCTCAGAGCCAAACCTCCAGAGTTTTACATCAACCAGATCAAGACCTTCACCAAGCTGTTCATTGATCAGCTAAATAACCTGTATGCTATCTTTAAATTTCATATTCTGACTGATGTATTGTAAATATTTTGACCAATTACTGTACATCATATCAAGAATATGCTTTGAAAGGTTAACAAAGGATATCTTATGAAATTCAGATTCATAATATGGAGCCTCCCTTTGGCAGCTGCCATATTGAGATCACATGACCAGGCCAAACGATATTTTAACTATATTTTGGAGTCTCTAACTCAAACTCTATAGTGCCACTACTTTTCTAAACTTTCACTTACAGTATGTTTATGGTAATAACTTTTGCACCCTAAGGCACAGAAGGGAAATTATTTTTTTTCGTCTGAATCCTTGACTTCATGCTGATTGAACTCAAAAAATAAAAAAAATCGTAAGGTTTAGTTTTTTTACGATTACATTTTTTTCGAAAAAAACAACTTTTTCGATTTTCACCAAAATTGTCACAGATAACACTGACAATAAGTTATGGAATTCAAGTTGATTCTTCAAACAATTCTCAAATATTGTGCGAACAAATTCAATGGAAAGCATGCAAAAAATGAATCTGAGGCTGTATCTCGCAACGGTTTGGTGTATTGAGATCAAACTTGGTGTGTGTTATAACAAGCATGACCTGAAACTGCTGTAACTGTAGTGTTTCAGCTCTGTGCCCCTGGTGGTCAGGAGATATGAAAAATGCATATTTTTTCTCATAACTTCTAAATGGTGTGGCCAGAAATCACAACTCTTTAGATTAGGTGCATCACGCCGAGTCAAATTATACCCAAAACACCCAAATTTCCAATGTCAGCCATTTGGGCTTTGGCCATTTTTAATTTTGTGGAAAATTGCTATATTTCATGACTGCAATGACGTATCTTTACAAAAATTGGTATGGGTCATCAGCATGATGCCCTGAAGGAGCCTGAGTAACCAGTTTCGAGCCAGTGCCACCAAGATGTAAAATCAAATATTCACATGATAATGATTTTGGGTGTGGTCGAATTATTTTCAAATTATTATTTCAAATCATTTTCACGGAAGTCACTTTTTAGACTCCTGCATCCTTGGCAAGTCCAGCGACACCAAACATGCCAGGTTTTGTCTTATGGTTTGTGCAAGTAGCATTTTAGCACTTGCATTTGTATAAAAATGAATATTACTCCAAAACAAATTTAGATATTTTCACCAAATTTGACACACATTAGCACACATAAATTTGACACACATTAGCACACATTGAGGACACATAACATAAAACTATAATTGTCAAAAACATGAAATTGTGATTGACTAGAATATATTATTATGATATAAAATGCTAGATTTTACAGATGCATTACACCATTGCAAAACTTTGTATGTACCATCGAGAGCATGACCTGAAAGTACTCAAAAAAGTTTTTAGACAGTGCCACCTTATGGTCAAAAGTTATAATGAAATTTAAAATAAATGGTAATATCTTTTTGGGAATTTTGCCTATTGTAATGAGACTGGTATTAATAGATTCCTTGGGTCATGTTGAGAACAGTGATGCCAGTGTTACAATAGTCAGCCAAACTTCCTCTCTGCCAGTTTGAATTTCTTTAAAAACCTACTTTTTCATACTCCTCTTAAACCCTTGGTCCGATTTTCACCAAAAAATTAAATCATATCATCTATAGAGGATGCTGACAAATTTTTGTTGATATACCAAATGGTTCTTGTTTAGGGCATGAAAGAATTTGCTGGAAAGATTCCAAACTGCATCTCAGGCTGTATCTCTACAATTTCTTGACATATTAACACCAAACTTTGTATGTGGCATTGTCACGTCACACCGACCATGACACATTAATTTGGCTATAGCGCCACCTATTGGCCAAGCATGATAAGCCAATAAATCATGTTACTAGAGATTGTATTTATTATTTTTTAGTCTTTTGACTAAAATCAATCTGAAATGGCTTCAGTTACTAATTTCTGCAGTTGATCTGATTCTACATGCCAGGCTTAGCTTCTCGTTTTGCCTCTGCTGTGCTTGGCCCCATAATTGCTGCTTGCAGTTATTTTTAATATTACTATTCTTATTTTCAATTATTACTATTTTAGGTTTATTTATTCATTTATTATTCACTTTTTAGTTCTGTTTTAAATGTAAAAAAAAATTAAGTTAGCAATTTTAACACTTCAACTATTACATTAATTGCCAAGCCAACATTTGTAATTTTCTTTTTAGTTTTCGTTGTTATGTCTATATTGTATTTCAGCTTTATTCAGTAAGCAAAATGTTTTTAATAGTGTAAGTTTTATTTTACTTATTTATAATCCTTTTGGTCAGTGTTGTTGTATTAGCCAGCAAACAAATGTTTTCTTAGTGGACCTTTAAAAATTAGTTTATTTTTACTTTATTGCTTTGCTTTGCTTTTTAACACTTGAGATTATGGAACACATACACACTATTACCTAAGTATTTTCCATCATTACATTCCAAATTCGCTGCTTATTAATAGTTAGTAGTTACTAGTTGTTGGGGCCGAGTTAAGAGATCTAGAATAATGTCATGCAGAAGAAGGCATTAATATCTGTATAATAAACAGTCAAGTGTTACCAATCTGATCATATCTGTTGTCTTGTTGCCAGACCACAACCATGTGATCGCAGTGTGACGTGGAATTCTGGAGCACTACATTACAGTGACGACATTGAGCTGGTGATGGGACTAGTTGACCTGAAAACAAAGCGTCAAGACCTGAAGGCGGCAGTAGATAAAATCAAATACATTGGCAAAGGAACATACACCGACTGTGCCATCAAGGAGGGTATCTCCGAGCTGCTCCGAGCGTATGTGAAATTTGATATTACTTAAAACGCCTTTCAAAAAAAGAGAATTTTACAAATAGCCATGTGTGAAAACAGTCACATGCATCTGTCTGCAGGGGCTCCCATTATCATGAGAATAAGTACATAGTGGTGGTCACGGATGGTCACCCTGTGACCGGCTACAAGGAGCCATGTGGTGGGATCCAAGAGGCTGCCAATGAGGCACGACAACATGCTGTCAAAGTGTTCGCTGTGGCCATCTCACCTGACCAGGAGGTACCGTGCAGATGCTACTTCAAGTTTCTCATTTTCTGACGTGTTTAAGATTAGAGAAAACAATGGGTTTTTAGTTAGATACTGTGTGACTTTTCTTGATTTTCTTGAACACATAGCAAGTAAACAATATAAAAAACTCAGACAATCTTGTTCTATGTAAGTGGACCATAATAAGCAGCATTGTGGAGTAGACATGTCGGTGGTCAAAAGTCTGGCCACACAGGAAAACACTAGATGTGATACTGCACTGAGAAATGGATTGCAATTGTATTTGGACAAACAGTAATTTTCTCTGAACTGTCTTCTTCTCAGGACACCAGACTGTCAGTCATTGCCACAGATGCGAGCTACAGACAGAACTTCACCGCTGCAGATCCCTCCCGCTCCACACAGATGAGCACTATAAACACTATCATTAGCATGATCGTGAGTGTCGTAACACAAACTCATCACAACAATGATGTTTAGCCTGTTTTCCTGTGGATTTTTGGGTCAGACTGACACAAACACATACAGAATTGATATGCTTGAAGATTAAGGATTAGGAACTTTGCTTGAAATTGCATAATTAAATGTCTATTTAAGAAAATATTATTTTGGCGTAAACATAAAGTGTGCTTTGAACTGTAACTGTACACTACTGTTCAAAGTTTGGGGACAGTAATTATTATTAGTTTATTTTTTCCTTGAAAGAATTAAATACTTTTATTCTGGATTTATTAAACTGATCAAAAGTGACAGTAAAGATGCTTATAATTTTACAAAAGATTTCTATTTCAAATTGGAGTTGTTGTTTTGAATGTAATTTTGATTGCTTTTTTCATCAAATAGTAAAAGTTTTTAGTGGCACAAGTGTTTTCAGTATTCATTATATTGAAAAAATAACTTTAAGCAGCAAATTAGCATATTAGAATCATTTCTGAAGGATCACGTAACACTGAAGACTAAATTAATGGCTAATAAATTACATATTCAATTATAAAACAATTATTTTAAATTGTAATAATCTTTCACAACATTACTGTTCTTACTGTATTTTTGTATATAAAGAAATACAGACTTGGTGAGCATAAAAGACTTCTTTCAAAAATAAAAACTGTACCAACCCAAATTTTTTTAATGGTAGTGTATATCGATAAGCTGATACTAGTTTATTAGCTCAATGCAGCATTTATGTATTAATTCAGATTTCACTGAACACTTGAGGGAATTTCAGCCTTGAGCTCATGCCAATTGTGTGTGTAGATATTATCTGATGTTGTCCTTTCCCCCTTTTTCGCTTTTCATTCTAGACAAACGAAACAAAGGATGTGGTATGTGCCTTTTCCATAACTTTTGCACATTTTTATGCATCTTATTTACATTTTGTACATTAGGATATTAATGTTGTCTTCTCAATCTTTCCTTCAGTGCTGTTCTTTTGACTGCAACGTAAGTAACATTAGATTACTTAACCCATTCAAACAGGTCTTGTATGGATGTTTTGGGTTTCTAACTGTTTCATGCAATATTTTCAAAGGCTCCCGGAGGCCCTGTGGGACCCCCTGGTGATCCAGGACAAAGAGTGAGTATAAATATATATATTATATATAATATAATATATATAATATATATATATATATATATATATATATATATATATATATATATATATATATATATATATATATATATATATATATATATAGTTATATTAGGTCTTTATGTTGCCTCTTAGAAACCACCTGTTGATTCCTACTGTATGAAATGTTACATGTATTCATGTTTAATTCACTGTCTACATGCACAGAAAACTGTGCCCTAACCTTTTCTTTTCCTGCAGGGAGAGGATGGACGACCAGGCATGCCAGGAGAGAAAGGAGATGTTGGTCCTCCGGTGAGCGTCTGCTATCTGCTTTTAGATACACTCCTGTTCAGAAGTGATAGTGGCTGTTTGTAGGATTACCGTACATCTGACATTTCTGACCTCCTCCATTCTGTTTCTGATCCAGAAAACAGTCAAGATCCTAATGCCAAACTTTGACATTTAAGCAAGATTAAAAATTTGAATCTGGCAGATGATAAGATGCCAAATTTTAATGGTGTCAAACGATTAATCGTGATTAATCGCGATTAATCGCATCCGAAATAAAAGTTTTTGTTTACACAATATGTATGTGTGTACTGTGTATATTTTTTTATGTATATATATAAATACACATATATTATATACATATTCAATATACACAGAACACACAAATATATTATGTAAACAACAACTTTTTATTTTGGATGTGATTAATCACGATTTTTTCTGAATTAATTGAAGTGAGATTTCAGAACTCGTGTCTAAAAGCCCATTTGCTCCATGAATGATAACTTTAAAGATAATACTAAAGGTAAGGTCTTAAAAATCATTCTATGATTCTATAAGAATAGGAATCTTCACATCGTATCGATAACAATATCAGCACATAGAAACAATATAAGATCACTTTCTCAATAATTTGTAAAAATATTTTCAGCTGATGAATAAACATTGACAGCCAATCAGAATGATATTTGGGGGTTTCTCCTCAACCACGACTGCTTATTATAAACATAATGATACCATGCGTTGGTGTCAACACTAAAATAGTTATCCTAATCGATATCTTTATAGTTCATTGTATTTCGCCGTATACTAAATGTGCCCTCACATTAGCATTAGCAAATTAGCTCATTGTCCATTGTCGTTAGTTTAGAGATACAATAGTACTGTATGAAGCACCACTTTTGACCTGTTGCGAAATCTGAACGAGGAAATCTTTCACCCTCACACCGAATTCCTGATTGTGTAGATTTGAGAAATACCTCATTTAAATGAATGAAATTGGCCTGTGAAATTGTAGAACACCTCTTAAGAATGAAGTCAAAATATACAGCTCTCAGGTGAAAAGTCAATGGCATGTGCCTATTATTGTGCTGATTAATACTTTTCACATGGACATGAGATCATTGTGTCCAATAAATGTTCCATGTGTCCCTGAATTTCTTTGTTGATAATCCAATCAAAGCAAAACCCTCGACTGACCCCGAGGTCTTCCATCTTCTGCAGCTGTTTTTTTTTTTTTTTTGAAGTTGCTGGTGAACTTTCTGTCTGCCACATGTGCAAAATTCTATAGTGTTTGTAAGGATGTTTTCAGAAATTTGGCCATTATAAGTGTCATAAAAGAAGTAAACATACCCATACACTGGAAAACATCCAGCTATGCTGTTAAGCGGTGGATGGTGACTGTGCCAGCTATTCTGTTATTTCACAGCAAATGCTGATTGTGTAGACATAACAATAATTGCAGCGCACAGTTGACTCCATAAAGCCCTGCAGTAATATTTTTCTTTAAGATATTATCTTGATGACTTTAATTTTCCTTGTTTATCCTCACTTAAGGCATTCAGTGTGATCTTAAAGGGGGTTTAGAGCGCAGCCATATTAACAAATGTCTTTGAATTAGTGATTTACATCACGACCACATCCCGCAAAACTCTTTTTTTGCATTCTCTCTGATGTTTCTTTACTTCTCCTAATAGGGAAATGTTGGTGATCCTGGTCCTGTCGGATACCAAGGAATGAAGGTCTGTCTTCCGCTCTCTCTCATAAATGTTTACACTCTGTTTATATTACAGTTGATTTGTGCACTCTTGCTGAAATGATAATCTATACTGTTTTCCTTCCAGGGAGACCAAGGAATAAGAGGTCATAAGGTAAAAGAAACAGATTTGCCTTGCAGATTTGACAGACATTTTTATCAATAGCACATTCCAAGGGTCTGCAGGCGATTATTTTATCTCATAATTCATTTTGGAACTGGGGAACATCACAAATACACTTTTGTTTTATCTGCAGGGAGAGAGAGGACATAAAGGCTTCAAGGTAAGCTTGTTTATTAGCAGTCTCTTTATTGTTGAGTCTTATCCATTTTTCCCAGTTGTTTATCGTACTGAGTTGAATCTCAATCCTACTTTTAGGGAGACAAAGGTCAACATGGTCTTGATGGAGTTGATGGACGTAAGGTAAGTGCTTATGTCCTCTTCCTGTATGACACAAAAACAGCTTTTTAAAGGGATAGTGCACCAAAAAAAATTCGATTCTGTAGTTTTTTACCAAACATGTATAATTTTTCTTCTTCTTTGTTGGAACAAAAAAGAAAAATGTTGCATAATATTTGCTGATATTTTCCATATATTTAGAGTGAATGGAGTTAATAAAATGGCTAATATGAACATTTTTTGAAGAGACAAGAAAAAAAATTAGATCACTTAAATCTGAAAATCTTCCTATAGTTTTCAAACTGTTCATAGTTTTCAAATCTCATTTGTTTTCATGTATATTTATTCACCAGATGTGATGTTAGTAGATCATGATTTTCATGTTGGTCTGTTCTTTGTACAATAAAGTACAATAATTAATTCAATATTGAAGAATAATACGCCGCTGTTAGATTTGACATTATTTCTCTCTCATCTTCCTGTGCTGCTTTCTCTGGCATCCTGTGTCTGATTTCAGATTAACAGTATGTGAACTATAGAAACTAAAAACATTGCATGGTTATCTCTCTTGTCTATCTGACTCTTGTTCAATTTCGTCTTTGTGTTTTTCCTTGAGTCTGACTGTGCTTTGGGAAAAAAAGCCTGGTCTTGTGTCTCTGATCCTTGACTTTGTCTTCATCCTCGGTTCATTTTCTTCCTCAGTCAGTTCTCAACATGTACTCTAACTCTTTCCAAGGCATTTTCCTCTCAACAAATCACTGTTCCTTAATTTACTCCCCCATCTGCACGATACATCTGAACTCACAGTAAAAATTTATCATGGTGTGATTTACATGGTATCCATTGCATGCAATCTTGTTTAGTAATGTTTCTTTAGTATTTTATTTCTTTGCATGATGTCACCCTCAAGCTAATTAAATGCAGTTCAGGGTGTTTGAGTAACACCATGAAGAAAAGTGTTTATGTTTTGTGTGTTTGTATTATATTTCATAGGGTGAGGCGGGATTCCCTGGTTTTCCAGGCTGCAAAGGGTCACCGGGGCCTAATGTAAGTATAACTGTTAAAAAATATGTATATTATATTATATTATATTATATTATATTATATTATATTATATTATATTATATTATATTATATTATATTATATTATATTATATTATATTGATGAAATCACATTCTGAGTTTCTGAAAATTGTATTATTTTATTTAAGGTTAAGATATAAAACAAAAGATAAAAGTCTTAATATTTATTGCATTTAAAATAATCTTGTTTACAGGGTATTTAGGTATTTCTATAAAATGACACAGTTTTAATAAAGAAAAAATATTTTTAGCAATGCAGCATTTACAACATTCTTTCCTATATTTTTAGTTTCATTAAAATATATTAGTATCACATGAGTGGATGGCAGTATGCATAATGAGATGATATGCAGATGACGCATAATAAATCACATTGTAAACTCCATGTATGGTTATTCTGGCAAAGGAATTTCACTTGTGCCTGTATGTTTATAAATCTGCTAAGCGGGATTCATAAAGTGAACTTTGTGCAGGTTAGAGTGCAAAAAGATCTAACCAATTGTTTGCAAAATCTTCCTTTTGTGCATAAACCTACTTTTAGGATGACAGGTGACTGTTCACATGACTGTCTGCCAGCTGAGAGCATGTTTACATCAGATTACTGTGATCCAGGTGCATTTAAGCTTCTGTTGATCCAGATGCATTTGAGATGTAGAGATTAAGTTATAGATTCACATGTTTAGATCTCAGAATCTAATTGGCTGAGCTGGATCTCATTCTCCTGTAAAGCATCAACTCAGTAGGATTGTAGATGTTCTTTGAGCAAATTGTGCAGTGTGTCAGTCAGTTTCACAAGCGTCTGTTTCCACTCAGCCTGCATTTGGAAGCCAGGACGTGGGATGTTTGCCTCTTGAGTAGCCTAACAATTACCAAATTTGACATCCGAGCTGCTTTCAGAACTCTGCACAGAGTTTTGTACTTTGTTTCCATTCTGTTGTAAAGAATATGCAATATGAAAAGCAGGAAATTTGGATCTATGTTGTTCTCCATTGTTCATAAATAAACTTTTGTATTTGATTTGTTAGGGCTTGCAAGGAGAACCAGGTCCTAAAGGAGACCCTGGCCAATATGGACCCAAAGGACAAAGAGTAAGGGATTTAAAATTTCGATTATATTAGAAATCATGATCAGACAACAACAAGAGCACTCAGTCTCTTATGGTCACCAAGGCTGCATTTATTTGACCAAGAGATCAATGAGTCATATCACCCTTTTATAAGTCATTTCTCGAAGTAAATCATCTTTAAACTTAGAGGCATATGTTTTGGGTTCTATTGTTGCTTTCAGGGAGATCCTGGCAAAGACGGTGAACCAGGAAGACCTGGAAACTATGGGTCCTCGGGGGCAAAGGTACGGAGGAAGATTTTGATCTTGTATTAAACACAGTTTTACATCATGACTTTTGACTGGTAAATGCCACATAGCCTTGGACATGTGTTAGTTATGATTCACTAATGCTGTTGTTTGGCTTTATGGGCTTTTACAGCATTATAATTAGTTTCAGTGGACATTGGCTCATCTACAATCTCATTGTTTGTTGTTTCAGGGAGACAGGGGTCCGCGTGGAGCCAATGGCGATAAAGGCGAGCGAGGGGATGACGTACGTGTTTTCACAGACTTGGATTCTAAACATCCAGTGTAGTAATGTGTGACAGATCTGCTTTTAGTGTTATCTAAAAGTCTTTTCTATTTCCTGTTCTTTTTTTAGGGACTACCAGGACCAGATGGCCCAAGAGGAGAGAGAGTAAACGAGCATTTATATTTACTTCTGTCTTTGTGTGAATGGTTGTGTTCTAAGCTGTTTGCAAATGTGGGTCTTTTTACACGTGAGGGTCAGAATATGCAGGTGATCTGATGTTTTTCCGGGTTTTTATTTTTCTGTCAGGGCACACCTGGTGAAAAAGGTGAACAAGGTTCCCGTGGTAACAGAGGGCCCAGAGGTGACCCTGTAAGTATATGTCACATTTAGAAAATATCCCACAATGCACCCCTTCCAAACACAATGGTAAAACTCTGCTAATAATTTTAAGTCAATTTGAAATGACTTTAAATTATATTCGCCAGCCAATAATGATAACAGTAATTTTGTGGATCTGAGCATCATATACAGTTGAACAGATGCATTTAAAAACTTAAAAGCATACAAATGCTCCTCCTTGACAGAAATATCTTACAAAAATGACATAATTTCGGGCTGCAGGGCTGAATGAATGCCCGAAACTCATTTAAGCTGTACATTCTTTCAAAATGAGGACATAAAAAATCAAAATGATGAAATACTATGTTATAATTATGTTATTAAAAGTTTAAATTATGAGATACAAAGTCATAATTATGACATTAAACTTTTTATGTCATAAAACCAACATTTTATCTTACAGTAGTTATGAGTTTTGTGTCAACATTTCTATTTTATTTTTATGACTATAAATTCCTCCATAATTATGACATTAAAGGACAAAAAAATATGAGAAACTATGGCATTATTTGAAATTATGACATAATCGATTTGAATAATGACATAAATTGTAATTATGATATAAAGTTTGAAATTATGACATAATAGAGTATAACTATGACAAAAGTCAAAATTATGAGATAAAAAGTTTTTATAAATATTAACAGTATTTTTGTTTGGATTTCCAACTGAAAGAGGCAAGGTTGTATTATTTTTCAGACATTTTTCTTTTTCTTTTTTTTTTTATTTATTGAAAACACAAATGAATTGCTCACAATAAAGTAAATTTCTGTTTGATTTCACATTGACTTAAAATATTGAGTGGTTCTAATTAAGAACATATATACACAGATGTACATAACGTCTGTTTCAAACAAATTCATTAGTTATTAATTGCTCATGTTCTGTTAGGTAAATTGTTTGACAGCTTGAGCCTTCTGTGTTTATGCAAGAAGAAAATCATATTGTGGAAGAATGATACAAGTGACATGTATGTGGACTCTGACAGGGTGAACCCGGGCCCCGGGGTGAACAAGGACGTGAGGGGTCAGCAGGGCCAAACGGAGAACCGGTGAGTGATTGACGAAAACCACCGCGAGTGGTATACACCAGATTTTGAGATCTTCAGCATTATCTTGCTTGAACTGAGACACTACAATTCAATTCTTTAGCATCTTTATACATTTATACACTTCCTTAAACATTAATCCAGAATTATAAGGTGCAGAGTATATAATGTATAAGCGCATGAACAAAGATGAAAGCTTATGACTTCAGGACACAGGCATCCTGAGAGGCCCTCTGAAATCTCTGAGATCATTAGAGCTCTGGGCTGTGTTAGGAGGTAACTTGAGGAACAAAGAAATACGACCAGTGCCTCTGCCATTTGTGATGGTATGGGCAGTGGGAGGGGAAAGAACAAAAGCTATATCACTTCCCGAGGTCAGATGGACTCCAGATGGACGACGTCAGACCGGCTGGGAGAGCTCAAAACTGAGCAGCAGATACAGTTCAACATATGTATTTTAATACCTAAAACCATACAAATCTTCTTCCCTAACTGGAATATATTACCCTCTTTGTAGTAAAAGATGACGTTGTTTGAGTGTCCCAGACTAATTGAGGCTGTAAGTTCTTCCACCCAGCCCTAAACGCATAAAACGTAAATCATTTTAATTAGAAAAGCACTGGTGGTTGTTTTTTGCATCCTCTTATAAAAAAAAAAAAAAAAAAAAAAAAAAAAACGAAGACATGTAAATATCCATAGGTGGTCTTTGCTTGGCCAGTGTGGGAAACCAGCTGAGACGAGCAAACCAGCTTTGAGCTGGTTTAAGGCAGTTTTTTATTTTTTTTCACGTGAATAAATTGTGTTTATCTCAAGACAAAAATTCTTGCCCCAAACTAACATTTTGGCTAGTTTTGAGGCATTGAGTAACATTGATTAGAATGGTTCAACTTTAAGAAGGACATTATGAGTGATAACACATGCCAGAGCTGACTCCAGATTCCCTGATGAAACGAGCTAATCTGCTGAGATCTGGACCTGGGAGTCTTGAGGCTTACATCATTACCACCAGCTGCACCACAGGACTCCATGCATGCTAGTTCTGTCAGCGCTGGACTTCTCTCTACAGCTCTTGTAAACTGCCAGGCCAGATTTCTGTTGCCTCTCAGGACTTGAAATTTCCTGTGCAGTTTACATGAGTGTTTTCGAAGCAAATTCATGCCCAAATGGTTTCTCAATTTCATGATTTTCTCAAAAACAACAGCTGCTCTTTGGTTCTCACATAATTTTTGTTAGTTACTAGTGAGGAATTCCGTTATCCCCAAACTGCTCAGTTTTGTACTTGAAGTTACCAGTAATCACAAGTTTTACTTTTTGCTATGAGTAACGCTCCTTTTTTTATTAGTTTTGTCCTGGCAGAGATATTTTCCAGTGGAGTTGAGTGGGTGGGATGGGAAAGAACTGAATGTTCAAATACATGGAAATTTGGATGCGTTTCTGAACTCATGAGCCACTGCTTTCTCAAAGCCTGCTGTTTTTTTTTTTTTTTTTTTTTTTTTGTACTGATTTAATTTGTCTATGTGTCAGATTCCCCTCTATGAAATGTAATGCTGCAGTAAATAAGAAATGTATATATATAACAAAATATTTTTTTACTGAGTCATTTTTGGAAATAATATTTTTAGTTGATGACTCAGATGTCAAAAAAAAAAGCTAAATGTTATAACGTATGATACAATAACTGTATGATTCAAGTATATGGTCAAGTTGTCATGAATGGCTCTCTGTCTTCGGTCTCCACGCCCTTGACTCTGGTGTGACTTTTATTCTCCAAACAAAACAGTTACTACAGATTTTTTTATAAGATAATGTTGCATTAAATTAAATTATTAATTAATAATTAATATCACACACACACACACACACACACAATTTTTTTTAGATCAGTAGCAAATATTTTTTATGTTTTTTTTTTTTTTTAAAGAAGTTTCTTGTGCTCATCAATGCTGCATTTATTTGATAAAAAAAAGTACACAAAAAAATATTTTTGGAAATATTATTGCAATTTCAAATGAAATGTTCTTTTTTAATGTACTTTAAAATATAATTCATTTCTGTTAAGCAAAGCTGAATTTTCAGCATCATTACTTCAGCATTACTTTCAGCATCCTTTAGAAATCATTCTTATATGCTGATTTATAATCAGTGTTGGAAACAGTTTAGCTGCTTAATATTTTTGGGACTTGTGATACTTTTTCAGAATACTTTGATAAAAAAGTGCAAAGAACAGTTTTTATAAAAAATAAAAAATTATACACTACTATTCAAAAGTTTGGGGTAAATTTTTTAAAACGTTTTTAAAAACGGTTGTCAAGACGTATATTAATAGAAAAGATTTTTAATAAATGCTGTTCTTTTTTTTCTTTCTTCTTATTCATCGAAGAATCAAAGAAAAAAATATTAAGCAACACAACAATTTCAACAATGATCTAAGAACAGCATATCAGAATGATTTCTGAAGGATCATGTGACACTGAAGACTGGAGTAGTGGCAAAATTCAGTGCTTTGTCGCAGAAATACATTTTATTTTAAAGAATATAAAAATAGGAAACCAATATTAACAACTGCCATAATAATTCACAATATTTCAATTTCTTCTGTATTTTTGGTAAAAAAAAAAAAGTATATATATATATATAATACTATAGCCTTTATGAGCATAAGAGACTAAAAATTAAAAACATCAAAAATCTTTTAAACGGCAGTGTATACATTAAATTTTTTCTTATATCCTGACCAAGCAGGGAGATCATGTTAAACCATCTAAGAAAACTAATTTAGGTTGGCTAAAGAGTGTTTTTCAACCCAAACAGAGGGATACTAATATATTCGAATGTCTCCAGGAATATCATTTTTTCCCATTTCCAACAGGGTGCGCCAGGAAGGGTAGGGTCCCCAGGTTATCGTGGTGATGAAGGTACTACAGGGGCCGAGGTGGGTGATGTTAACTAGACTAGATAACCTTTCAACCTGACCTCCTGCATCTATGACCGACCTACATTTCCCATGTTGCATGTCTGTGCTTTAGGGAGCCAAAGGGCCCAGAGGAATCAAAGGGGCCCCTGGAGATAGAGGCCTGATGGGAGAGAGGGTGAGTTGATCCTGTTGACCTTTACAACTGGTTTTAACTAATCAAAGGCAGTTGTCCAGTGCTTCAGCAAAGTTTTTTTTCTTCAACCTTCTTAGGGTGAAGACGGACCTCCAGGAAATGGAACAGAGGGCTGTCATGGTTTCCAGGTAGGAGACCTCTCAGTTTACTAAACCCCTTGTCTTTAAAATCTGTGTGAACAGGAAGTTGCTGCCAACTTTATTTCAGTATGTTGAACGAAAGTTAAGCATATTCTTCCAAAGCCATGGCTCAAGCCTCAAACTGATGTCATTGGAGAAGGCATGCCATTCCAGAGCTGATGCAAATGATTAGATTTGATGAAAGATTACCGAGAGTAATTAATTAATTTGATTAATTTTGCATGGATACATTTTTCAAGTTAAGGCTAGCAATGTGCGCCAACAAAATAAATATTGTAAATGTTGAATTCATGAGGTCTTTGAAGTCATATCCAATGGAGTATCTGTATTGTTTATGTGCATGTTTTGTGTCATTTTAGGGTTATCCTGGGCCCAGGGGAGATCCAGGAGCACCTGTAAGTATCCCAAACCCTACAGATGATCTGTTTTTAACACAACCCAATAGTGTTGCAAAAGTAAAAATCCCATTCATTCCTTCCACTGAGAAACTGATTTAGATGGATAATGAATAACACGTTTAATTTATGTAATGATAAATGCTCATTTCATTAAAAAAAATATATATTTCCAGTAAAGCACCAAATTATTCTGCAGAGATCCATTAATC